>NW_007214432.1:0-653 GCF_000164805.1 Carlito syrichta
CTTTTTCCCAGTCTGTGGGCTGTCTCCCTGCTCTCTTGATGGTTTCTTTGGCTTTGAGAAATTTTTTAAAAATTTCTCATTCAGATGAATTTGTTTATCTCTAATGCAAAACATGAATATTATTTTAAATAGAACTTGAACAAGAGTTCTTATTTTGTCTTCCTGATATAGTGTTGAGATTCATGTAGCTTTTAAGTAGTGGGTTTAATTCTACACATTTCTGACCTCAATTACAACATTGGAGCTTGAAGAAATGGTAGTTACAAATGGTAGTTCTATCTTCGATACCATCAAAGTCTAATCTATTATCGTTGGGGCCTCCAGTAACATTTTTCAACTACTGTCTTGATTGTCTTACTTTCTAGGTTAAAAACTTTCGATGTCTCCTTAGTACCCCCAAAATAAACTCTCTGCATACAATCTGCTACCTAGCTTCTTTTCCTATTATTTTTTTCTCTCTCTGTCTCTCTCATTCTTCCATGCTTCAACCTTACATATCTTTCTTTTCATTTACACAAAGACAACTCATTCATTTTCAAGGCCTAACTCAAGCCTTACTGCCTCTGTGAAACCTTACCTAACTTCCCCAGACAGTTATGTCATTTCTTCCCTATATTCCTTTGTTAAAACCAGGATGCATTAATAAATAGGTC
>NW_007214433.1:0-972 GCF_000164805.1 Carlito syrichta
CATCGTCTTGAAAGCTCTCATAGTGATGGCGGTCAGCATTGCCAATCAGGTAGTCAAAGACAGCTGTATCAATGATGTCCAAGAGGCGTGGGCCAGAGTCATAAGGGGACGTCTTCTTTACTGCATCACAGTAGCTCTCATCATACTCCCACCTGGAGGCAAGTCGCATTCCCAGGGTTACTGAGTGCCAACACTGTACCTGTCACTGTTACAAGCAAAGAGAAGACAGAGCCCCAACCTAATGGGCTTGCCCCGACCCTACAAGTTCTTTTCACTATTGGACAGAACTGCTGGCTTCTCTGCAGGGTTGGCACCTGGCCAGGCACAGGGGAGGATGAAACCATGGTTCTCAGGAGCATTTACCTGGCCAGTTTGCCTTCCCGATAAGTCCTGCCCCACGGGTGTCGGTGTTTCTGCAGAGGCCACACATCTGGAAGCCAAAGTGTGACAGAACCCTCCATTGTGTCTCCATCAGCACATGCTGGCTCTGTTTCTCGGCAGTAATAACATTTCCCATAGAAACAAGTATTGTTTCCTAAAGGACAGAAAGGAGCCAAATACACATAAGGAAAAAACGAAGACTCCAAATTCTCCCCCAAACGATGTTGAAGAAAGTAGCTGAGTAAACAGGCAGTGAAAACAAAAATCCTGAACTTACTATATTTCAAACATTTATTTTCCTGTATAGGTAATAAAGTAGTATATGGTGTAAAATAATTCAAAAGGTACAAAAGTGTATATACAAAAAAGTAAGTTACCCTCCCCTTCTGTGTCCCTTCTACCCAGGCTCTCTCCCAGGAGAGAGACTCACTCTCATCCTTGACTCACTCTCATGAAAGGAAAGAGTCCTCTTCTCCTTCATCAGGGCTGAGATTTTGGCCAGAGTGCTCAGGGAAGGGTGAGAGGGCACACACATTGGACCAAGTGTCGCTAGAAGTGTGGTTACACATGGGGGCAGGGGAAAGAGGGAGG
>NW_007214434.1:0-749 GCF_000164805.1 Carlito syrichta
TAATCTGATGTCTTTGTTAAATCATATAAATCTGTATCGTTAAGATAACCCATTGAAGAGATTAACATCTATTTCATACCATTTCTATGATATACAACCTTAAAAATCATATAAGAGATTCAACAACCATGCTGTTGACTTCATTTGTGAAATTTAAGAATTCGTAATTTTGTTACTGAGAAGTGTACTTTTAATAAGCTTACAGATTTCATAAAATCAGTTAGTTCTAAGTGAAACTGAAGGGCATGAGAAATTTTATTAGCAAAAGCATGTGAGGTAAAGCCAATCAGAAGCATATCATGATTCTGTTCAGATCCCTTATTTCATTTCCTTAAAGAGGAATTGAAAACATCTAAGTACAACATATTTGGAAACTGGTTTACTGACATAACTTGCTTCCATATGTCCTCCATTAGCCATTTCATGCCATAATTCTGCTCAAAATCTCAGATAGAAATTGTATTTCACTGCTTATTAGTAGTATTTCAGAATGAATTTCTATGATCAGATTTTGGCCAGAATTATTTTTAAACAGAGATTATCCATTCTTTTTGGAACAGAATGCTATATGAAGGGTCACACATACCTAATTAGTAAGTAGGCATAAAACTGTCATTTCTGGAGTTGTGAAAACCTCTGTGCTGATACAGTATAAATTGATGTATTGTACAATTATAGGAATACACAAGGAAAAGTACTCACTTCTTTGCTAACATAATTCTCACTCATGTTCTCCTAATAGAAGCAGA
>NW_007214435.1:0-769 GCF_000164805.1 Carlito syrichta
TTGACTTCATTTGTGAAATTTAAGAATTCGTAATTTTGTTACTGAGAAGTGTACTTTTAATAAGCTTACAGATTCATAAAATCAGTTAGTTCTAAGTGAAACTGAAGGGCATGAGAAATTTTATTAGCAAAAGCATGTGAGGTAAAGCCAATCAGAAGCATATCATGATTCTGTTCAGATCCCTTATTTCATTTCCTTAAAGAGGAATTGAAAACATCTAAGTACAACATATTTGGAAACTGGTTTACTGACATAACTTGCTTCCATATGTCCTCCATTAGCCATTTCATGCCATAATTCTGCTCAAAATCTCAGATAGAAATTGTATTTCACTGCTTATTAGTAGTATTTCAGAATGAATTTCTATGATCAGATTTTGGCCAGAATTATTTTTAAACAGAGATTATCCATTCTTTTTGGAACAGAATGCTATATGAAGGGTCACACATACCTAATTAGTAAGTAGGCATAAAACTGTCATTTCTGGAGTTGTGAAAACCTCTGTGCTGATACAGTATAAATTGATGTATTGTACAATTATAGGAATACACAAGGAAAAGTACTCACTTCTTTGCTAACATAATTCTCACTCATGTTCTCCTAATAGAAGCAGACTTAGGTTTTATTCTCTTGCACAGATCATTTCATTTAAAAAACAATAGTTTTATGTGCCTGCAAGGGTTAAATGTTTGATAGAAGATTAAACAAGACTGAGAAAGAAACTCTAGGGCAGTCCACTGTAGTAGAAAAAGGGTCTATTTTAATGCCA
>NW_007214436.1:0-798 GCF_000164805.1 Carlito syrichta
GGAACAGCATGGAAGATGTCAGATTGGTTTGTGTGTAAGTATATTGCTCTTTGGACAAGGTTTTCTGCAGAAAAAGATTGCTATTGGCTCCCAGTTTTAGCCTTAGGCAGTGGTCAGTAATGATAGGTAAAAGTAGACTTGGCATCTTATCTGGAAGAGACACTGCCTTTCCATGAAGCAAAGTCTCCAGGCTGCTACTTAATGTTGCTTTGATGCTCACATGTTGTGTGATTAAACACTTGGTGAAACCCTGGGGCTGCCAGCTGGACGTGATTTGACACCCTTATTAATCTTGAGAAATGTTCCCACTCTCATCCAATCAGAAAAGTTTTGGAAAAGCCCCCGTGCCTTGTGGCTGTATTGCTTCCAGTAGATAATGCCAGTTGGCAGTTATCTTTTCATTAACTGATTTGAGTATTTCAGGATAACTTCTGTTTTCACGAGCTGGTCTGAGTATTTCAGGATAACTTTTGTGTGTTGTAATTGCATGGGTAAAAGCTGTCCAGGGAAAGTGGATGTTGCCTATCACAGGCACCTGAGAAATGTTATAAATCTTTGAAATCTCCAGAATCTCTAGAGCCAGGATATAGCACTTCTCCTTCTGTGACTGGTTATCCTTTGAAGCCTGGCCATAAGCCTCAAAGCCTGGCATTTAGCTTGCTGTGCCCAATGGCAAGGCACCACAGAGCATGGAGTTCTCAAGCTTAGTCCTTCGAGAACAACATTTCTATGGAGTGCTCATCATGGTCTGGGCCTTTTTCTAAGTGTTGGTACACTAGTGATTAAAAGCAGTGTTTG
>NW_007214437.1:0-1674 GCF_000164805.1 Carlito syrichta
TACCAAAAATATAGGATCGGGGGAGACCTTGATCGGGACAGATTTTCTAGGTTGTCCCTCTAAGCCAGGATAGATCTGGGAACATGATGCAACCTGTTCGGAAGTTGTCTCCGCCACTAGACAGTGGGCCCTTGAGAGCAGGAACAGACGGAACCCTTTGATCTCTATCCCTGGGCTCTAGCACGGGGTTTCTGACACTACAACTATTAAGAACTGTTTGGAGAATAAATGAACCAATAACTAAGTGAATGAATGATTTTCTTGTATGTATGTATGGCTGGTTGATAGTTCAAAAATAACTGACACTAAATCCTTTTAGGAACGAACTAGACAAGGTACAGTTAAGCCCTGAGAGGGAAATTGGGGGAAGATGCCCTCACACACCTGCTGTTCAGGGACATTGCTCTACTCAAAACCATTTGGGAAGAAAATCTGGAACTAAGTCTGGGTTGAGTCCAGAGATTGTGGGGCTGTTTCGGCCCAGTGGCAAGGACTCTGGGACCTGAGAAGGCATGGACTGTGATCAGAACCACATCATGGCAGAAACAAGAGGAAAGAGTGAGAGATCAGAGAGTCTGCCTTCTGCCTGCCCAATCTATGAGGCTTTATGGTCTTCTGAACCTGGAAAGCAACCAGGGAAGTGACCTGGCTCATCATTCCTCAGTGCCTGGCACAGAACCTTGCACAGAAGAAAATCTCAGCAAATTCTTATTTAAGTGCCTTATACACAATACTCAACAAATGTTGACTGATTGATTCCCTGATCACCTTTCAAACTTCCACATCTCCCCTATGTTAATTCACTATGACAAGCGGTTAAGAGAATGGATTGTGGAGCTGATTGTCTCCACTCTTCCTAGCTATGAGACCTTGGATAAATTATTTAACTTCTCGGTCTCATCTACAAAATGGAGATAATAATGACATCTACCCCACTTAAGTCACAAGACTTAAGTGAAATAATATGCATAGAGGCTCAGAACAGTGCTAGGCACATGGTAAGTGCTACTTAAGTGTTAGCCATTATTATTATACAATACAACCCCCTGTCCTTGCTTCAGAGAAAAAAAGATAACAAAAATGACTGACAAAGTGATGAGTAGATGGAAAGAGAGTTTCACAGAAGTGACTCCTCAGAATGCAGGAGTGAAGATTTAACAGTTTTCTCCTTGCTGTATGTCTACCAGAGTATCAACTCTGGAGCTAATGCCTGGAGGGAAGCCAGAATGCTGTTTGGATCAAGAAGAGAGGGGTTTTGGAAGCTGACCTAGGCATCTTCAGCGGGCTGGGACAGGTTGCCTAATCAGGGGCTCTGGAAGAGTCAGAGATTTGGTGATGGGCCCCAGGCTTCGGAGATCCGGCTAATGCGAGGCCTGGGAGAAAAGCCTCAGCGGATGCGGTCTGCCCGGGATTAGAAACCAAGGCACCCTCAGGCTTCAGACACTGGGGAAGAAGAATGATCAGAGGACCCTAGAAGATATCCTACAGAAACACTGGAGCTAGCGCTGTTCCTCCTTCCCTTTCCCTGGTTCTAGATGCAGCTTGGACCTGTCACCAAGAAAGATGACAATGTAGACAACCAACCAGTTTAGCCATCACTTCCAGGGAAAACACTAACAAGGGACTCCAGAGCCACAGTGTCCCTGAATCGATGTGGAAGTCATCGAGAGAGAA
>NW_007214438.1:0-2047 GCF_000164805.1 Carlito syrichta
AAAGCAACCAGGGAAGTGACCTGGCTCATCATTCCTCAGTGCCTGGCACAGAACCTTGCACAGAAGAAAATCTCAGCAAATTCTTATTTAAGTGCCTTATACACAATACTCAACAAATGTTGACTGATTGATTCCCTGATCACCTTTCAAACTTCCACATCTCCCCTATGTTAATTCACTATGACAAGCGGTTAAGAGAATGGATTGTGGAGCTGATTGTCTCCACTCTTCCTAGCTATGAGACCTTGGATAAATTATTTAACTTCTCGGTCTCATCTACAAAATGGAGATAATAATGACATCTACCCCACTTAAGTCACAAGACTTAAGTGAAATAATATGCATAGAGGCTCAGAACAGTGCTAGGCACATGGTAAGTGCTACTTAAGTGTTAGCCATTATTATTATACAATACAACCCCCTGTCCTTGCTTCAGAGAAAAAAAGATAACAAAAATGACTGACAAAGTGATGAGTAGATGGAAAGAGAGTTTCACAGAAGTGACTCCTCAGAATGCAGGAGTGAAGATTTAACAGTTTTCTCCTTGCTGTATGTCTACCAGAGTATCAACTCTGGAGCTAATGCCTGGAGGGAAGCCAGAATGCTGTTTGGATCAAGAAGAGAGGGGTTTTGGAAGCTGACCTAGGCATCTTCAGCGGGCTGGGACAGGTTGCCTAATCAGGGGCTCTGGAAGAGTCAGAGATTTGGTGATGGGCCCCAGGCTTCGGAGATCCGGCTAATGCGAGGCCTGGGAGAAAAGCCTCAGCGGATGCGGTCTGCCCGGGATTAGAAACCAAGGCACCCTCAGGCTTCAGACACTGGGGAAGAAGAATGATCAGAGGACCCTAGAAGATATCCTACAGAAACACTGGAGCTAGCGCTGTTCCTCCTTCCCTTTCCCTGGTTCTAGATGCAGCTTGGACCTGTCACCAAGAAAGATGACAATGTAGACAACCAACCAGTTTAGCCATCACTTCCAGGGAAAACACTAACAAGGGACTCCAGAGCCACAGTGTCCCTGAATCGATGTGGAAGTCATCGAGAGAGAACTGAGACCAGGAATGGCATACCTTGTCAATCTTACCTTCTGCAAGGACAGGTGCTTTATGCTGACTTTATTTAGTTTACCCTTTGCAACAATTCTGAGACATAGGTATCATTGCTCCCATTTTTTGGATGAGCACATGGAAGACTACAGGTCTGTTAAAGCTCAAAAGACAGATATATGGAGAAGCCTGGATAAGAATGCAGGTCTACTCAGAGCCAAACCTGTGCTTTTTATACCACTTTAGAGGAAGAAGAGCAAACAGTAGGAAAGGGGGGATCCCACAGGGATGGAGGAAGAGGTGCTGAGAAAAGAAGGTGGGGGGAGGAAGGAGGGCTGGGGAGGGGGAAGAAGCAGAAGCCAGGAAGTTGTATGCACCTGACATTAAGTGAATAGTATGTAAATGAGATGCAAATACCACATGCAAATAAGTTTGTTTTGTTTTTTTTTTTTTTAGCCAACCTCTCAACTCCATTTGGCACAGTTGTAGCACAAAGTGTACCTACCCAAAGCTAGCAGTATCCATGCTACAAGCAGAAATTGTCTGGGTTAGAGACGCCCTTTCCTCACTCTTGCTGGAGTCTCCTTCCTCCACCCAGTTGCTCTCATCTTTTATCCCCCTCCTCCTTCCATTCTGAGACTGAGACCAACCACACCAGCGTCCCTCCCTCCAGACACTCCAGAAGACAGCTGGCCTTGTCAGCCTCCTAATGGGATGACCCTTCACCCTTTGATCTATCTCCACTTCTGTTTACCTTCACTAGGAGGCTTTCTAGCCACCTGGGATCAACAGTCGCCATTTTCCTGACCTCACTTGTCAAATGATTCTCCCAGTCCAGTGCCTCCCTTTACCAAATGGCAACAGAGACAGAACATACCCTTTTAAGGGACTGCCTCTGACCCTGACCACATTCAGCAGCTTCTTAAGTTAAGCATGACAACTGTTTCCCAGCTTTGTCTCTGGCAAATCTTGGACCTGGAAGAAATCTTACAAGATGATCT
>NW_007214439.1:0-676 GCF_000164805.1 Carlito syrichta
GAGCACCACCTTTGGTGGCTGAAAGACCTGCAAAGTCCTGTCCTCCCCACTGGGGAGGAAATGAAAGGTGAGATGGGGAAAATCTACTTAGACCTTTGCTTTTGAAGCCCTTTGTAACAAGGAAATGGGTCTTCGTATCCTCTGTTCGATGGGTAGAACAGCTATTTTCCTAGTTGACTTTCCCCCACTTAGTCTCTTGCCATCCTCCTCTGGAGCTCATGAAAACTAACTCAGAGATCCATGTTTCTTTCTGATTTCCTGAGATTTCTCAAGTACCAGTCTGACTCTACCCCATACCCTACTTCTTCATATCTCCTGCTCATGATTTCACACCCTGCACCGTGGGGGTCTTGTCTGAAGCCTGTACAGAGAATTGCATCGGTGACCTCATCATCCTCATCCAGTGGTGTCTAAAAATAGGAGCAAAGTCTCCATTGTCCCTGTGCTGTGAGATTCGATGTTTAAAGGTAAAACACACACTCCAGTGTCTTTTGGACATAACCTTTCTGTCCTCCCAGCTGCCCTAGTATAAACCTGGGGTCTTTGAGGGTTATTTTTTTTTCCTGCCTGGATAGATTATCTGTCCAAATTTCCTCCAAACTTAGTGAGAAGACCTCTATTCTTTTTTTTTTTTTGAGTCAGAGACTCACTCTGTGCCCAGGCTAGAGTGCAGTGG
>NW_007214440.1:0-676 GCF_000164805.1 Carlito syrichta
CCTCTGGAGCTCATGAAAACTAACTCAGAGATCCATGTTTCTTTCTGATTTCCTGAGATTTCTCAAGTACCAGTCTGACTCTACCCCATACCCTACTTCTTCATATCTCCTGCTCATGATTTCACACCCTGCACCGTGGGGGTCTTGTCTGAAGCCTGTACAGAGAATTGCATCGGTGACCTCATCATCCTCATCCAGTGGTGTCTAAAAATAGGAGCAAAGTCTCCATTGTCCCTGTGCTGTGAGATTCGATGTTTAAAGGTAAAACACACACTCCAGTGTCTTTTGGACATAACCTTTCTGTCCTCCCAGCTGCCCTAGTATAAACCTGGGGTCTTTGAGGGTTATTTTTTTTCCTGCCTGGATAGATTATCTGTCCAAATTTCCTCCAAACTTAGTGAGAAGACCTCTATTCTTTTTTTTTTTTTGAGTCAGAGACTCACTCTGTGCCCAGGCTAGAGTGCAGTGGCACACTCATGGCCACTGCAGCCTCAACCTGCTGGGCTCAGGCGAGCCTTCCACCTCAGCCTTCCAAGTAGTAGGAACTATAGGCATGTGCCACCACACCTGGCTAAATTTTGGGATTTTTACTGTAGAGATGAGGACTCATCAAGTTTGCCCAGGCTGGTCTCGAACCCGTGGGCTCAAGCAATCCTCTTCTCTCGGCCTCCCAAAG
>NW_007214441.1:0-751 GCF_000164805.1 Carlito syrichta
TGACTATTTTCTGGGCATATAGTAAGGAGTACCAAGCACAGTTTGTACTTATTTCTAATAATCCAAAATTAGTCATGTGTCTAAGCATTGCACCATCATGATTGAACATCAATCACTAATCATATGCTTATCTCTAATTTGTTATGTTTCATAATCAAGGCATTATATCCACTTGCTGGCATAATATCATGCTAAAGAACCTAAACAGTTTAATAAATACTAGGTGAAATGAAAATGAATCATATTTATGTAAAGTAGAACTTCTCAGAAATGAGAAGAGTTTAGAAATACCAAAAAAATGCTGTAGAATATGGATTTTGGACTATTGGTGACTGTTGCAGAACACTTTCAAGAGATCAGTGAGGGTGTAAATAAAACTGTAATAAATTGAGAAATAGAGACGGTAATAAAGCATGATATGATACAGAGAAATAACTGAAAAAACAAAATGATAGAAGTTTGTTGTTGTAGTTGTGGGTTCTGCTGATGTTGTTTTCAAGTCTTAAGAGACAAAATTATATTTGAAGAACAAGAAAAAAGTACTACTTGAAGGGAGACTAAAGGAGTAGGTAGTTAAGCAAACAGGCAGATAATTGGTGAAAAAAGCTAGAAAATATTAAGAAAAATGTGATTATGAACATACATGAGAGGAGGCCAAGCTTCTAAAAGAATAATGAAAGCAACTTTTATTTACTAATTATTATATGTTAAGTATTATGCTAAGTGTTCATTAACTCCTATTTTACATATG
>NW_007214442.1:0-755 GCF_000164805.1 Carlito syrichta
CTTGCTGGCATAATATCATGCTAAAGAACCTAAACAGTTTAATAAATACTAGGTGAAATGAAAATGAATCATATTTATGTAAAGTAGAACTTCTCAGAAATGAGAAGAGTTTAGAAATACCAAAAAAATGCTGTAGAATATGGATTTTGGACTATTGGTGACTGTTGCAGAACACTTTCAAGAGATCAGTGAGGGTGTAAATAAAACTGTAATAAATTGAGAAATAGAGACGGTAATAAAGCATGATATGATACAGAGAAATAACTGAAAAAACAAAATGATAGAAGTTTGTTGTTGTAGTTGTGGGTTCTGCTGATGTTGTTTTCAAGTCTTAAGAGACAAAATTATATTTGAAGAACAAGAAAAAAGTACTACTTGAAGGGAGACTAAAGGAGTAGGTAGTTAAGCAAACAGGCAGATAATTGGTGAAAAAAGCTAGAAAATATTAAGAAAAATGTGATTATGAACATACAAGGAGAGGAGGCCAAGCTTCTAAAAGAATAATGAAAGCAAACTTTTATTTACTAATTATTATATGTTAAGTATTATGCTAAGTGTTCATTAACTCCTATTTTACATATGTTCATATTATCTCCTTTTATTTTCACAGCATCCTTATGAGTTAATGTGTCAGTTGAGGATCTTTGGCAAGCAGACACAGTGATGGAGTTAGCAGTGCTAAAGGTTTTATTAAAAGAAGATAAAGCCTTTAAAAATAAAGGAAGAAATGTAGGATTGAGCAGGGAAAGCTTTCA
>NW_007214443.1:0-746 GCF_000164805.1 Carlito syrichta
AAATAGAGACGGTAATAAAGCATGATATGATACAGAGAAATAACTGAAAAAACAAAATGATAGAAGTTTGTTGTTGTAGTTGTGGGTTCTGCTGATGTTGTTTTCAAGTCTTAAGAGACAAAATTATATTTGAAGAACAAGAAAAAAGTACTACTTGAAGGGAGACTAAAGGAGTAGGTAGTTAAGCAAACAGGCAGATAATTGGTGAAAAAAGCTAGAAAATATTAAGAAAAATGTGATTATGAACATACAAGGAGAGGAGGCCAAGCTTCTAAAAGAATAATGAAAGCAAACTTTTATTTACTAATTATTATATGTTAAGTATTATGCTAAGTGTTCATTAACTCCTATTTTACATATGTTCATATTATCTCCTTTTATTTTCACAGCATCCTTATGAGTTAATGTGTCAGTTGAGGATCTTTGGCAAGCAGACACAGTGATGGAGTTAGCAGTGCAAAAGGTTTATTAAAAGAAGATAAAGCCTTTAAAATAAAGGAAGAAATGTAGGATTGAGCAGGGAAAGCTTTCAGAGTATAATACTGATTGTAATACAGAAATGAGACCTATGAACAAAACTGATGAAGAGGGAGCATGATTAGGTAAGAGACCCTCATACAAGGTATAGATATGACAAAGACCAGATCAACCCAATATAAAGGTTCAGATAAAGATTGCCTATTAGAGGAGTCTCATATTGGTTACGAAATGTCCCTTTCCCAGTACTTTATAACCTACTTTTAAAA
>NW_007214444.1:0-741 GCF_000164805.1 Carlito syrichta
TGCTGATGTTGTTTTCAAGTCTTAAGAGACAAAATTATATTTGAAGAACAAGAAAAAAGTACTACTTGAAGGGAGACTAAAGGAGTAGGTAGTTAAGCAAACAGGCAGATAATTGGTGAAAAAAGCTAGAAAATATTAAGAAAAATGTGATTATGAACATACAAGGAGAGGAGGCCAAGCTTCTAAAAGAATAATGAAAGCAAACTTTTATTTACTAATTATTATATGTTAAGTATTATGCTAAGTGTTCATTAACTCCTATTTTACATATGTTCATATTATCTCCTTTTATTTTCACAGCATCCTTATGAGTTAATGTGTCAGTTGAGGATCTTTGGCAAGCAGACACAGTGATGGAGTTAGCAGTGCAAAAGGTTTATTAAAAGAAGATAAAGCCTTTAAAATAAAGGAAGAAATGTAGGATTGAGCAGGGAAAGCTTTCAGAGTATAATACTGATTGTAATACAGAAATGAGACCTATGAACAAAACTGATGAAGAGGGAGCATGATTAGGTAAGAAGACCCTCATACAAGGTATAGATATGACAAAGACCAGATCAACCCAATATAAAGGTTCAGATAAAAGATTGCCTATTAGAGGAGTCTCATATTGGTTAGAAATGTCCCTTTCCCAGTACTTTATAACCTACTTTTAAAAATAATTTAATTTAACTTAATTTAATTTTTTTGAGTTGGAGTCTCACTCTGTCGCCCAGACTGGAGTGCAGTGGCTGTTCCCGG
>NW_007214445.1:0-2133 GCF_000164805.1 Carlito syrichta
AGCGGTCAGAAAGCAGTCTGGTCAGCCTGACAATGAGAAAACTCTACAACAGAAAGTTACTTTGAGTTTAGAGTACTGCCCAGCAAGAGTGGCAGAGCAGAAGTAAATGTTGTTCTTTCCCTCATTGTGTGAACTATCTTGAAAGGCAGAAATGACCCTATGGCAGCAAGATGATATCTAGTTACAAAATAGCAAAACTAAAGAATAATTATAAAAAGAGAATAATTGTTCCTCATAAGTGAGGAAGAACCAGTGAGAAAAACACAGGGTAAGCTCAAAAAGAAGCACCACCTACAAAAGCAGCTCCCAGTCCCCATAGAATGGATGCCACCCCGAACAAACTGTCCCTGATGACAGACACACAATTCAGACAATGGATGGCGAAAACAGTCAAGGAAAACCTACCACAAGTTGGAAGCAAAGATTATCCAGGTAACAAAAGTCATGCAAGAAGTAAAAACTGAGCTGGACAATGTGAAAAAATTTCATTCTGAAATCCTGGAAATGAAGAATTATCTTCTGAAATTTCAAAGTACAATAACAGGCCTAGGTAGCAAAATTGATCAAGCAGAGGAAAGAATCTCAGAGCTTAAAAATAAAAATATTGAACTAACCCAGATATATAAAAACAAGGAGAAAAGGCTAAAAAAGAATGAACAAAGTCTATGAGAGGTGTGGGACTATGCTAAGAAACCAAATTAGCAGTTGATTGGAATCTCCAAAACAACAGGGGAACCTGAGAACATCATGATGAGGTCATCTAAGAAAATTTCCCACAACTTGCTAGAGTGGCGACTGCCCAAATGCAAAAAGTTTCAGAGAATCCCTGCAAGGTATTACATGAGAAGACTATCTCCAAAACACAAAGTAATTCATTTACACAAAGAAAGCATGAATATATATATATTGAAGGCAGCTAGAGAGAAAAGTCAGACCATCTACTTGGGAAGACTCATGATTCTCAGCAGAAACCCAGCATGTCAGAAGGGACTAGAGTCCCATCTTTAACATTCTCAGAGATAAGCAATTCCAGCCAAAAATTTCTTGCCCCACCAAGCTAAGCTTCATCAGTGTTGGAGAATTTAAATACTTCCCAGACGTCTAATTTCTAAAAAATACACAGCCTCCAGACAGTCCCCCAGGAGGGGCTTAAGAATGTTTAGAACACAGAAACAAAAAAAACAGTTCTACCCATTGCAAGAATACAGGCAAGCACAGAGTAAAAAAAAAACCATAAATATCATCCACAAAAATCTAAGAATTAAAATAAAAAATAAAGGAAGCAAAACAACCTCAAGAGTTTTATGAAAGGGATAAATCTACACATATCACTAATTATTCAACAGTTAACTTGAACGTGAATTAACAATGTGCCACTAATAAGGCACAGAGTAGTAAACTGGATAAAGAAACATGATTCAATATTCTGTTGCCTCCAGGAAACCCATCTCACTGCAAGGGGTACAACAGGCTCAAGTCAGGCAAAGGACTGTAAAATGACCTTCTGGGCAAATGGAAAATAAAAAAGAGCAGAGATGTTTTTTTTGTTTTGTTGTTTGTTTGAGAAAGCAGGATTTATTGAGAGGAAAGAAAAGCCCTCACAGTGGGAGAGGACCCAAGGAGGTTATCCCAAGGGTAGTTATTTTTATATCAAGCAAAACAGATTTTAAACTATTAAAAGTTAAAAAGAATACGGAAGGACAGTACGTAATGATAAAAGTCTTAGACCACCAGCAATAAATATCCATCTTAGATATGTATGCACACAACAGGAGCATCCAATTTTATAAAACAGTTGCTATGTAAACTAAGAGAGGACAGAGAAACTCACACAATCATATTCAGTGAGTTTAAACTCCATTAAGAGCCACAGACTGATCACTGAGGCAAAAAAACTACAAAGAGTTCTGGAAGCTTAACTTGACACTCTACTGATTGGACCTAATACAAATTTACAGAACATTTCACCCAGCAACTACAGAGTATACATTCTACTCATCAGCACATGGATCATACTCTGAGATTATTCAAATTATTGGGCATAAATCAAGTGTGACATAATACCAAACATATTCTCAGATCACAGTGGAATAAGAATAAATATCACCACCAACAAGAACCCCCTAAAACACA
>NW_007214446.1:0-2047 GCF_000164805.1 Carlito syrichta
AAATGACCCTATGGCAGCAAGATGATATCTAGTTACAAAATAGCAAAACTAAAGAATAATTATAAAAAGAGAATAATTGTTCCTCATAAGTGAGGAAGAACCAGTGAGAAAAACACAGGGTAAGCTCAAAAAGAAGCACCACCTACAAAAGCAGCTCCCAGTCCCCATAGAATGGATGCCACCCCGAACAAACTGTCCCTGATGACAGACACACAATTCAGACAATGGATGGCGAAAACAGTCAAGGAAAACCTACCACAAGTTGGAAGCAAAGATTATCCAGGTAACAAAAGTCATGCAAGAAGTAAAAACTGAGCTGGACAATGTGAAAAAATTTCATTCTGAAATCCTGGAAATGAAGAATTATCTTCTGAAATTTCAAAGTACAATAACAGGCCTAGGTAGCAAAATTGATCAAGCAGAGGAAAGAATCTCAGAGCTTAAAAATAAAAATATTGAACTAACCCAGATATATAAAAACAAGGAGAAAAGGCTAAAAAAGAATGAACAAAGTCTATGAGAGGTGTGGGACTATGCTAAGAAACCAAATTAGCAGTTGATTGGAATCTCCAAAACAACAGGGGAACCTGAGAACATCATGATGAGGTCATCTAAGAAAATTTCCCACAACTTGCTAGAGTGGCGACTGCCCAAATGCAAAAAGTTTCAGAGAATCCCTGCAAGGTATTACATGAGAAGACTATCTCCAAAACACAAAGTAATTCATTTACACAAAGAAAGCATGAATATATATATATTGAAGGCAGCTAGAGAGAAAAGTCAGACCATCTACTTGGGAAGACTCATGATTCTCAGCAGAAACCCAGCATGTCAGAAGGGACTAGAGTCCCATCTTTAACATTCTCAGAGATAAGCAATTCCAGCCAAAAATTTCTTGCCCCACCAAGCTAAGCTTCATCAGTGTTGGAGAATTTAAATACTTCCCAGACGTCTAATTTCTAAAAAATACACAGCCTCCAGACAGTCCCCCAGGAGGGGCTTAAGAATGTTTAGAACACAGAAACAAAAAAAACAGTTCTACCCATTGCAAGAATACAGGCAAGCACAGAGTAAAAAAAAAACCATAAATATCATCCACAAAAATCTAAGAATTAAAATAAAAAATAAAGGAAGCAAAACAACCTCAAGAGTTTTATGAAAGGGATAAATCTACACATATCACTAATTATTCAACAGTTAACTTGAACGTGAATTAACAATGTGCCACTAATAAGGCACAGAGTAGTAAACTGGATAAAGAAACATGATTCAATATTCTGTTGCCTCCAGGAAACCCATCTCACTGCAAGGGGTACAACAGGCTCAAGTCAGGCAAAGGACTGTAAAATGACCTTCTGGGCAAATGGAAAATAAAAAAGAGCAGAGATGTTTTTTTTGTTTTGTTGTTTGTTTGAGAAAGCAGGATTTATTGAGAGGAAAGAAAAGCCCTCACAGTGGGAGAGGACCCAAGGAGGTTATCCCAAGGGTAGTTATTTTTATATCAAGCAAAACAGATTTTAAACTATTAAAAGTTAAAAAGAATACGGAAGGACAGTACGTAATGATAAAAGTCTTAGACCACCAGCAATAAATATCCATCTTAGATATGTATGCACACAACAGGAGCATCCAATTTTATAAAACAGTTGCTATGTAAACTAAGAGAGGACAGAGAAACTCACACAATCATATTCAGTGAGTTTAAACTCCATTAAGAGCCACAGACTGATCACTGAGGCAAAAAAACTACAAAGAGTTCTGGAAGCTTAACTTGACACTCTACTGATTGGACCTAATACAAATTTACAGAACATTTCACCCAGCAACTACAGAGTATACATTCTACTCATCAGCACATGGATCATACTCTGAGATTATTCAAATTATTGGGCATAAATCAAGTGTGACATAATACCAAACATATTCTCAGATCACAGTGGAATAAGAATAAATATCACCACCAACAAGAACCCCCTAAAACACACAAAGATATGAAAACTAAATAACATACTGCTGAATGACTTTTAGGTCAACATAGAAATCAAGA
>NW_007214447.1:0-750 GCF_000164805.1 Carlito syrichta
TTCAGTGAAAAATCTAGAATACTAAGATAAAGTAACAATTTCAGGAAATAGAACACAAAAATATCATCGAAAGGATCAACAAGACAATCCCTGGTTCTTTGAAAGGATAAATAAGATTGACCCCTGGCCATACTGACTAATAAAGAAAGGCAAAGTCTGAATAGGCACAATTAGAAATGAAAATGGTGATGTCACAACTAACCCTGAAGAAATTCAAAGTATATCAGAATTTTCTATGAACATCTGTATGCAAATAAACTAGAAAAATGTAGAGAAAATGGAAGATTTTCTGGCATCACACAACCTCTCAAGGTCGAAACATAAAGATATTGAAACACAAAACAGACCAATAACAATCCAGGATATCAACTCAGTTATATCATACCTCCCTGCCAAAAAAAAAAAAAAAAAATCAAAAACGTGGACCAGGGTTTCTCTGCTAAATTCTGGAAAACATGCAAGGAAGCAAGGGAGAGTTGATGCAAATCTTACTGAATATATTCCAGGCAATTGAGAAGGAAGAAATTCTTCCAAGTTCATTTTATGAAGCCAATATCATCCTGACACCCAAAACTGGTAAAGACCCAACAAGGAAAGAAAATTACATGAAAATTTCTCTGATGAACATAAACATAAAAATTTTCAACAAGATTCTATCAAATCATATCTAACAACACATTTTGAGCGTCATTCACTATGACCAGGCAAGCTTCATTTTCAAAATACAGGGCTTGTTCAGTATTCACAAGG
>NW_007214448.1:0-935 GCF_000164805.1 Carlito syrichta
ATATCTAAAACATTATAAACATATGGATAATAACTCCACCAAAGAGAAGTATTTCTTTAATCAATATCTGGGTGTAAGCAGGGTGCTGAATTTAAGCAGATTTTATTCTTAGTTTTCCCATTCTCCACTTTGACATATATATGTTTATATGGAAAGAGAGAGAGAGAATGTGAGAGAGAGAAGAGAGAGAGAGAGAGAGAGCAAGAGAGAGCTATTCTTAGTAATTGAAAGGACATTTGCTTCAAATAGCATCTTTATGTCCATTCTGGGTTTTCCTTCAAGATAATAGACTTTGCAGACAACTACGCCAATCACTAGCATAATGACTCAAGATAGGAAAGTCAACATTCATTGCCATATTCCTGCTGGGAAATGTCTTTCGATACAAGTTATGTATGTTGATCTAGCAAAAATTCAGTCAACTTCCTCTCTAAGGCAGTATAAGTCAAAAGAGGATATTTTACAAAGGCGGAAACAACTCCACTGGGCACTGCTAAGTGAGGGAGAGAGGGTAGATAAGGGGCATACAACCACCCATTGGGTATCATGTTCACTACTAAGGATGGAGAGGTCTCGCTAGAAGCCCAAATCTCATCTGCACACAATTTACCTATGTAGCAAATCCTCACATATACCCCACAACTCTAAAACAAATTAACAAACAAACAAACAAGAGGCTATTTTTTTCCCACAAAACAAACACATCAGTTTGGAAATAGAAAAGCCTGGATGTTTTTTCTACATGGAAAATGCAGATTCCCCAAGCAGTGAATGTCCTGGTCAGGAGAAGTGCTCTGTCCCTAATCAGGTCAGACTTAAAAGTGGAGCAGAACTATTGTCCAAGGCCACATTGTGTTCTTGATGCTTCCTGGGACCTTGTAAGAATACAGGATGCAAAAATGATGTGAAGCTTGCTTGTCTCCTAGAAATTGCTT
>NW_007214449.1:0-2047 GCF_000164805.1 Carlito syrichta
ATCTTAAAGCACGGGAACAAAATTGCTGCCATAAAAATTTAGATTATTCACGTCAGCAGAATGGCAGCCCAAGAGGCTCCAAGCCCTTGCTCCCCCAAGGAGACATGGAAATACAACCCAAAACTGGCTAAGATAAACGTGCAGGGAGTGAGATCCCAGAGGGACATGAGGTTTATTTCTGTGGCGCCTTTAGTGTGTCCTGCCCTGCCATATACAAGAGATGGGGGAGGGGCGGCAAAAAAAAACCTGGAATTAATTTTTTGAAAATTGTGTATTGATTCTTACATGTTTAAACTTCAGGTGTCTTCATGTACTCTCTGTTTGATGCAATACACCTATTGAGATGCTTTTTCCACAGCTCAAAACAGTTTTTGAACTCATCCATGTTGATGCCTTTTAGTGCTTCTGCTGCTTTTTTTTGTTTCACTTCCACATCGGCAAAATATTTCCCTTTGAGGATTTTTTTTCATCCAGGAAACAAACAAGTCGCTTGGGGCAAGATAGAGTGAAAAAAGAGTATGGGTCACGCACGCCATTTGGGGTAAAAAACTGCTGAATGCTCAGCAAGGTGTGAGCAGGTGCGCTGGTAAACCACCCATCATTAAATGGGCAAATACCTTGAAAGAATCTCCAAATAAAATTCACTTAAGTCAAACACAGCCTCTCACAACAAACTAGCTGATACACTGATGTCCATGGATTCCTAGAGCACTTAACCTAGCGGAGGAAGCCTGCCCTTCAAAAAAAAGGAGGTAATTCTGGTTTTTTGGGGTCCACCCTTATATTTCCAGTACAGATCCTCTAATTTCCTTTTCTGTTCACGTTTTTAATTCCAAGATTCTCTTTTACTATTTAATGGCCTTTTAATACAGCAACTCATTCTTGTGTGATTGAGGCAACATATTATATTTTGTCTTCTAGGATATTAGTCATAATTTTTATTTTTTAATTTTATTGTATTTTAATCCTCAGTGTATTAAATAGGTAAATAGTTTGATTATTCTACATTAGAAAATATTCTTATGAAGGGCTCTAATTCTTCCCTTCCACAGATATTTACTGAGTAACTGTAAGACAAGAAAGAGTGAGACAGTCATAATTTTTAAAAATTTATTTTCTCCCTGAAATTTGTCTTTCTCCAAATTATCTTTCTTCCCTTGTGTTGGTTTTGGTCTCTGTCTTTCATGCCAGAGGCTCAAACTTAGTGAGGCCCTTAAAATGTGATCAAAGCTCTCTGTGTATGGTCACCAGTGGGCTTCACTGGAGGGCCATCTTGTGGACTGCCTCATGTGACTCCACTACGGGTGTGTGCAGGTCTTTCCTTGTGGGCTGGTCATTTCTCTCAGAGGAATCCTCTGACATCTCTTGTGGGACGTCCCTCCTGGGAGTGGAGCCTCAATGCAAACAGTCTGGCTGCTGAGTGGGACAAGGCTGAGGGTCTCTGCTAAAGGAGGTGAACTTTATCTGAATTCTGTTTCCGGTTCAGCACCTCTGCTCTCAGCTGTGCCTGTGTCCCTGGATCAGAGTAAGCCTCGTTCTGTCAGGGACAAGGGACTGGAGAGGCCATCCCGTCTTGTTCCTAGTCCCCTCAAATTCCACTTTCGGAGATTCCTGGGTCCTCCAGTTCCAGAGCCTCAGTTTCGGGGCCCCATGGTATGAACTGTGTGCTTCCTGGGATCCCCCACTTCAGAATGAAGGATCAGGTTTTTTGGATCCACCAGGTCAGTTACCCCTTGTCCGTCTGCTTTGCAGCTTCTACACTTTTGTTGGCTTTATCTTCTTTTCCTTCCACTCATCGTGGTGCATTTATGACATTTAAATACCTAATGTTTATGTGCCAGGCACTATTCCCACAACTTTCTATCATAAGCTATCCTAACTCAATTCACCTTCACAATGACCATTTTAGGCATGACCAGGGTAAAGCACACAGGGGTTGAACTTCTTGACCAATGTCATGGACACAGTTAAGCCAGAGACCAGGCATGGTGGCTCACGCCTGTAATCCCAGCACTTTGGGAGGTTGAGGTGGGAGGATTGCTTGAGG
>NW_007214450.1:0-681 GCF_000164805.1 Carlito syrichta
TATTATGTGCACAGAACTCTGACCCTTGAAGAACAAGGATGCCCATGCATCTAGACAGAGAAAAAGCAAAAGCAAAGAATCACAATGAAAATTCATGTAAGAAACCAATAGCTAGCAGCAACAGCACAATACCTTTGAAAAAGATCCCTATGGTAAGAAGATAAAAGCCAAATCATGTAGTTAAGACATGTGCCTTAGAGTACACTTAATTTTGGTCAAAATTACTAACATATTTACAAAGTAACAGAAAAGCAGGCCAGGCACAGTGGTTCACACCTGTAATCCCAACACTTTGGGAGGCTGCAGCAGGAGGACTACTTGAGCCCAGGAGTTCAAGACTAACCTGGGCAAAAAACTTCAGAAATCTACTTTATTGGGCCAATGTGTGAATTCAAACCTTATTTACTCCTTTTTTTGTCCCTCAGTGGCAGTAACCTTTCCTCATATATTAAAGGAACTCTTCAAATTTAGATTATCCTAAAATATATGACTGTATTTTTCAATTTCTTTGGTGGTGATAAAAGGAATTGTTATGAATTTGCTACCAAAAAAAAAAAATTAGCCAGGCATGGTGATATATGCCCATAGTCCAAGCTACTAGAAAGGCTGAGGCAGGAGGATCACTTGAGGCCAGGAGTTCTAGGCTGCAGTGAGCCATGACTGTGTCACTGCACCCCAACC
>NW_007214451.1:0-707 GCF_000164805.1 Carlito syrichta
TTGTTCTCAAACCTATTCACATCAGTGTACTTGTTATAATTATAAAAACTTCACTAAATTTTTGTCAACCAATAAACTTTGGATCTGAAAATAGAGTTTTGTTAAAGTGAAAATATTATTGACTATTTTAGTAAGGCTCAGTAAGGGCAAGTTGCTTAAAATATGGCAAATATGACAACAATAAAACATTTGAAAAATAACCATGATAATATAAAAAGAGATTGCACACGTTGCTTTAAAAACTGTTTTAAAACACTTTCTCCCCACTCCCCTCATTATCAAAAATATACGCAAACAAAATTAGCCCACGTCAAAATGTGCATTTATATTTTTAAAGTTAAAACAAAATGTTAAGGCATACACACACACACACACACACACACACACACACACACACACACACACACATCTTGTAAATTTGATCAACTTTGTTGTTTAACTGACTCACCACCAGTAGTAATAATAATAATAATAGATTTATGCATTCTTTCTGCCCCTCAGTTTTCTTATCAACAAGATGAAAATACTAGTTGTTTTGCCTACAACAAAGACCAATTGAGAATAAAATAAAGTTATATATCACAAAGTGCCCTGAAAAGCTATTACAGATGTAAGCTGGTATCATAATTAAATGGATTTAAGGAAAAGCTGAAAGTAATAAAAGACACCTTTACTTCTTCGTTCCCCTTAGACATATTCTTTTCTGG
>NW_007214452.1:0-685 GCF_000164805.1 Carlito syrichta
TTAATTATAATATAAACATACTCAAAATAAATTCTCAGAAGCAGGTTCAAAAAGATCAGAATAAATGATTCCAAAAAAAATTGAAGCTAAAATACTTCAAGACATTATAGACAGATACTCTAGTCACAGAGATCTACATAATTATTAAATTTGAGTTATAAATTTGGTTTTGGAATTCTTGTCACCCAAATGAAAAGAGAAGAAACGCCGTAAATTATATAACTCTCAATATGTAGCTTTAAAATGTCTGGTTTCACAGAGGGAGCAAAGCTTTTTCTGGCATTTAATCTTGTAAGATAAAAAGAAGGACAAAAAGATGAACAAAAGAAGACTTTGGTATCTTGTAAGAAACTTAGCACTAGGCTTATTTAGACATGCTCTAAAATTATGAGACAGGTGAACACACCCATTTCCCAGTAGGGAAAGTTATAAAGCAAATATAACCCGATCGAAGAAAGAAAAGGGAGATAAAAGGGTTCCACGAGTGCATTGGAAATGCACAGCAGCTCCACCTTCTAGATCCTGTTGCCCAAGAATGCAGTCAAGCCATGTATCTTCTGCCCTACGGTGAACAGTTAAAGGGGAAAATGTTTTTAAAATAAATAAATAAATTACATTTTAAAAATAGAAAATTTTTAAAAAACTTTTGGTTCAAATTTTATATTTATAGGAACATTCATAAGAG
>NW_007214453.1:0-1339 GCF_000164805.1 Carlito syrichta
AGAAAGAAAATATCTGTGTGTTATTAGATATTGTAACGAAGAGAGCCCTCCTGTTTCTGTTCCATAATTCTCAAAACAGTATACTTTAATTTTAGGGAGAAAAGTACCATATTTTGGTCATAGATTCAAAGCACAGGCTTCACTTTATAAAATACAATTCCAACCATTTAAGGTCCTGTGTCCTGACTGACATGATAAATGAGTGTACAGATAGTCATTGCATTGTTCTATCCCAAAGGGACCATCATCGCACTTCTTTACCTGTTAAATAATTACCTGGTTAAAAGCATTTTTGTGTGGAAAGTTATGTATGTGAGCAAAGTATTCTAAGTCCAGAGCTGGTTGTGTTGATAGAAGCATTATAGATTGGCAAGGAATATTCATTTTCCAAATACACGTCTATTCAAATAAGGCTAAATTTTGCCCTTTCATTTTGGAAGTAGTGCAGTGAAATAAATCCTTTACTATGTGACTGATTGGTTCCTGTGAGGAATGGTGTAACATCAGGAATTTGTCCTTAGTCTCTGCTATTAGATGATTTGGCATTCGGAAGTAGCAATAGCCAGATCAGTCTTGGTGAAGAAAAGTTCTTTTGGAAATTTTAAGTTTTGTTCACAAATCCTCTGATGCTCCTCCCTTCAAAAGGTGCAGCCTAATTCCCCACCTTCTATGTGGGATGAACAAAATTATTTGAATCTAGTGAAGAGAATGTGGCAGGAGTGATGCATTTGACTCCCAAGCCCAGGTAATAAAAAAGTCGATTCTGCTCGGCCCACATGGAAAGAAACGGAAACATAGTTTAGGGATAATTTGCCAGGCATGTTGAGTAAGCCTCTATAGAAAGAGATCCTCCACTCTCAGTCAAATCTGCAGGTGACTGTAGTCACATCTGACTTAAATGTGACCTCAAGAGACCCCCTGGGCCAGAACTACCCAGCTAACCCATTTCAAAACTACAACAGGAAGTATCACCCTCAGAATGTATTCTGTACTTTCTAAACTGAATTTTCTCTTATATATCATCTCAGATATTAACAAGAAAAAAATAGGGCACTTTTTTTGGCATCCTTGTTTTACATTCTTATGTATGCACATATGGAAGCTCAAAGAAATATTCACATAAAGCAAATACTCTTTTATACGCGATTTTTTGCAGGTCATATAGGGACCACATTAGAGACTCCCTGCTCTACTCCCATCTCCACGAGTAAGCTCAATGAGAAATAATACAGAAAAGTAAAATACAGTAATATAATTGTAAATATTAGAAAATAGAAATACATCCAAAACTTGACTGTGAAATGATATGATCTGGTTATAATTCTGACAATTCAGATTT
>NW_007214454.1:0-791 GCF_000164805.1 Carlito syrichta
GTTTTAGGAATTGCCAGGTTTTTTGTTTTGTTTTGTTTTGTTGTTGATTCTTCCTCATCTGTGAGGGCAGACTCTACTCTTTTTTTGTTTAAATTTTGTTTTTAATTAGGTAGATTGCTACTGTGGGGAGGCACCTGTTTGTGGATTTTGTTTGTTTGTTCGATTGTTTTAGCCCATCCTCCATCCTCTGGTCTTCCTCTGGGGGTGGGGAGCAGTGGTAGGAAGGGTGGTAATCTTGCAGGAAACCATCTGAAACTGCTTCACTGGTGCTGTCAGAAACAGGGTGAGGCCTTTCCTCTACTTCAGAGGGTTAGCCCTCCATCCAGGACAGGCAACAAGGGTTCTATCTGGAGATGCTGTGTCCTCCTTCCTAGACTGCTTGTCTCATCGGCTGGTTGGCAGGTAACCAAGCAGAGTCCTGTGGCTCTACTCCTGGTCAGGAGCTTTTGGGGATATGGATAGGACTCCTTCTTTCTGGGCAGGACTGCCCCTCTTGCCCAGAGGTAAAAGGGAAGCAGTTGAGAGTTGTTATTTCTTCCTCTGTCTGTAAGTGGGCTGTGCAGAGGAGCCCTACCTCTTAGATCCCTCCCTGCTATGTGGGAAGGTCTGTCACACAATGGCATGCCCCTGTAGACAAGCCCTGTCTTCAGCCCTGACCTAGAAACCTGAAATGGTTGCATTACTCATTCTATGTGCTGGAGAGAGAGGGAGGGGAGTGTGCTCATGTGCACAGACCATCCCTACAGGGTGTTTTTTGCTGAGTCTTTCTGTGGGGAGGTGGTGTAAGTCTC
>NW_007214455.1:0-308 GCF_000164805.1 Carlito syrichta
CAATGGAACAGGATAGAGATTCCAGAAGCAAAACCTCAATTTCTCAACCAACTCATATTTCAACAAAGCCTCCACCACCAACCACTAGGGAGAGAAGAGCCTATTCCGTAAATGGTGCTGAGAAAACTGACTAACCATATGCAGAAAATTAAATCAAGACCCCTTCCTATCACCACACACAAAAATCAACTCTAAATAGATCAAAAACCTAAACATCAAATCTCAAACTATAAGAACCTTAGAAAATGCAGGAGACTCTCTTATGGAAGTTGGAACTGGCAACCAATTCCTGATCAAAACCCCAAGTG
>NW_007214456.1:0-622 GCF_000164805.1 Carlito syrichta
AAAGACGGAAAATGAGAAATGTGGGAAAAGGCAAGACTCCTAGACACATCTGCTTGGGTTATCTATTGCTATATAACAAACCAATCCAAAATTTGGTGGCTTAAAAAGATATGTTAGCCGGGCTCGGTGGCTCAGCCTGTAATCCCGCGCCTTTGGGAGGCTGAGGTGAGTGGATTGCCTGAGCCCACGGGTTCGAGACCCACCTGGGCAACTTGGTGAGACCTCACCTCTACAATAAATCAAAAATCAGCTGGGTGTGGTAGCGCGCGCCTGTAGTTCCAGCTACTTGGAAGGCTGAGGCGGAAGGATCGCCAGAACCCAGCAAGTCGAGGCTGCAGTGGCCGGGAGCAGCCACTGTACTCCATTCTGGGTGACAGAGTGAGACTCCAACTCAAAAAAAAAAAAAGATATGTTACTGCTTTTTACACGTCTGTGGGTTGTCTTGGCTCAAGTGGGTGGTTCTCGTTTGAAGTCTCTCTGTGACTGCTATCTGATAGCAGCTGGGGCTAGAGTCATTTGAATGCTTGAGTGAGTCAGCTTCTGAGATGGCTTCTCCACTCACATGTCCAGTACTACAGCTTCATGGATGGATTAGTCTGAGGCTGGCCAGGTATCCCTCTCC
>NW_007214457.1:0-1520 GCF_000164805.1 Carlito syrichta
CAGGGTTCTTTTTTAAAGCCTTTTCCCAACTGTAGATCACAAAGAAATTTTAATATGTGAGCTTATATTATTTATAATTTACCTTTCATATTTAGACTTTTAATCCAACTGAAGCTTATGTTTGTATATGTCACTAAATATGTTTATATTTTAAATATATTTTTATATGTTTCTACTTGGTGTAACAATGTTATCTGTTGATTTCCTTCCTCATTTCTTCCTTCATTGCTTCCATCACATAAGTTCTTACATGTGAATGGGTTTGTCTCCTATCTCCGTTGAGTTAAAGATTAACATTTATATCTCCAAGCCTTTGAACAATCCTTATCACAGAGAATTATTTAAAAATATTGAAATACATTTCTTTTACGGAATAGTGTTATTATGAGATTCCACTGAAATATTTGTTTGCATGTTCATATCTCCAAGATTTTAAACTTATGGAGATTAAAAAAAAACTTAGTTGAGTTGAGGACCTGTCTCTGATCTGCCACTGATGAGAAAAGGCAATGTAGTGTTATTCAACATCCTAAAATAGATTATTTATAAAATCCCTTACCACTCCAAAACTCAGTTTCTACAGTGGAGGGCAAAACATGTGTGAATAAATGAGATAATATAGTGAAGGTTGAACGTGACTTTCCTATCCCTTTATAATGGCACTTGAAATTCCATTTTTATTATTAGACACTACCTACCCATTAGTCTGATTATTTTATAATCTACAATTTTTCTCACATTCTGATTGGAATCCAAAAATTCTACCTGATCACCAAGACCTTCAATATTACATCAGTGGGAGGATATTAGGTACCAGTGAATTGAGAGGTTTTCTGATTGAGAATATCAGACAGTGCATATCTTAATTACATTCTCCACTGGAAGGTGCCTTTGTTGCGTGCTGGTAGCTATTTCATCATACCCAACTAGGCTGAGATATGACCAAATGAGTATTAGCCAATCTTAGGGTGAGAACCGGGTTGAAAATCCATTTATTATATAATCTGAGTAACATGCTCTTTAAATAACACAGTCTGCCGTGTATTAACCTTGGCACCATCATGCATGGGTTAGGATTGTATTTATGTGCGAGAAATAGAAAACTTTACTATAGTGGCTGAGAAAATTAAAATGCTTTTTTCTAAATTGTAAAGTTGTGGGGTACAAGACAGGATTAGGAACATAGGTAGTTTATGTGCAGGTCAAGTTTGGGGCCCCCACTCATCCTCAATTCCTCTGGTTTAGAGTCAGGTTCCCTTAGTGTTACGTGTTCCCCACTCCTTCCCCTGGCAGTATCCCACTGTTGCCAATACCACTCTTATAGTACTGTGATAAATATTCAGGACCCATTTATAAGTGAGAACATGTGATAGTCAGTTCTTTGTTTCTATGATAGATCACTGAATATGATAGTCTCTAATTCCACCCAAGTTGCTGCAAAGTTCATAACTTTGTCCTCCTTTGTGGCTGCATAGTCCTTCATCATGTATATGTACCACATTTTTTTTATCCAGTCCACT
>NW_007214458.1:0-838 GCF_000164805.1 Carlito syrichta
CTTAATAGCCAAAGCAATCTGAGCAAAAAGAACAAAGCTGGAGGCATCACAGTACCTGACAAAACATACCACTACAAAGCTACAGTAACTAAAATAGTAGAGTCCTGGTATAAAAACACGCACATAGACCAATAGAAAAGAATAGAGAACTCAGAAATAAATCCATGTGTTTAAAGCCAACTGGTTTTCAACAGAGGCACTAAGAACATATACTGGGAGTAAAGAAACCCTCTTCAATAAATGGTGCTGGGAAAACAGAATATTCATATACAGAAGAATAAAACTAGACCATTACCTTTTATCATATATAAATTAAACTCAAAATAGATTAAAGACTTAAATGTAAACCTCCAAACCATAATACTAATAGAAGAAAACATAGGGGACGTACTCCAGGACATAGGTCTAGACAAAGATTTTATGGTTAAAACTTCAAAAAGCACAGGAAACAAAGCCAAAAACAGACAAGTGGGACTATATTAAATGAATGTTTCTGTATAGCAAAGGAAATAATTGTGTAAAGAGACAACTTGTTTATTGGGAAAAAATGTTGGCAAACTGTCCATCCAACAAGGAACTAATATCCAGAATATACAAAACTCAAACAACTGAAAAACAAAAAACACAAATAATTACATTAGTAAGTAGGCAAAGGATTTAAATAGACATCTCTCAAAAGAAGACATACAATGGCCAACAGGTATACATCACTACTTCTCAGAGAAATAAAAATTAAAACCATAATAAATTATTATCTCATTCCAGTTAGAATGATTGTTATCAGAAAGATAAGAAATAAATGCTGGTAAGGGAATTTTTATACACCATCAGTGGGAAT
>NW_007214459.1:0-681 GCF_000164805.1 Carlito syrichta
TTTTGGCTACTGTGGTCTCTTTGAGTAAGAATTTATAAGCTGTCCAGGCAGAGAGTTGAATAATGATTCTAATTCCCATTACTCCTTCAAGACTCTTTCCTTGGGTTGAATGTCCTTCACATATTTCCACACCACCATGTGTATACACCTATTATTTTATATCCATGTTGTATTTAATTATTTGTGTGTCTCTTTCTCCCCATAGATTGTGAGCTCCTTGAGAGCAGGGACTGTCTTATGCATCTCTGTATCTATACTATCCCGCACAATACCTGGTTTTAGTGGGTGCTTAGCAAATGTTTGTCAAATTAAATTGAACCTTGCAATTACACTGTATTAGTGATGTAAATTTTCTTCTTTTTCTCCTGATATAAAAGAGAATTATCACTGCTCTATACAAACAAACATAAAACCTTGAATTGGTTATCATTGATTATGAATCAAATGACTCAAGTAACCTTGGAGGTACTAGAATTTCTTTTTTGCCAGTTAGAAATGTTCCAAATATCATTCATGTTGATGACTTTTTTCGTTCAGCCTCTCCAGAATAGCTATTGAGTATAGATGATCCCCAACTTATGGTGGTTTGACTTTTGATTTTTTGACCTTGAGATGATGCAAAAACAATATGCCTTCCGTAGAAACTGTGCTTTAGCACAATATTCAATAAATTACTGGAGC
>NW_007214460.1:0-765 GCF_000164805.1 Carlito syrichta
TTGTGAGCTCCTTGAGAGCAGGGACTGTCTTATGCATCTCTGTATCTATACTATCCCGCACAATACCTGGTTTTAGTGGGTGCTTAGCAAATGTTTGTCAAATTAAATTGAACCTTGCAATTACACTGTATTAGTGATGTAAATTTTCTTCTTTTTCTCCTGATATAAAAGAGAATTATCACTGCTCTATACAAACAAACATAAAACCTTGAATTGGTTATCATTGATTATGAATCAAATGACTCAAGTAACCTTGGAGGTACTAGAATTTCTTTTTTGCCAGTTAGAAATGTTCCAAATATCATTCATGTTGATGACTTTTTTCGTTCAGCCTCTCCAGAATAGCTATTGAGTATAGATGATCCCCAACTTATGGTGGTTTGACTTTTGATTTTTTGACCTTGAGATGATGCAAAAACAATATGCCTTCCGTAGAAACTGTGCTTTAGCACAATATTCAATAAATTACTGGAGCTATTCAGCATTTTATTATAAAATAAGCTTTGCATTAGGTGATTTTAACCAACTGTAAGCTAAAGTAAGTGTACTGAGGCTATATCAGGGAGGTTAGGCTAAGGTATAGAGTTCAGCAGCTTATGTATATTGAATGTATTTGTGGCCTATGATTTTTTTCAACTTACAATGGGTTTATTGGGATGTAGTCCTATCCTAAGTCGAGAAACATTTATATATGGATTCATCTTGTCTCCAGAAGATCATGTTTGAGAGCCTCAGATCACAATATTGGTACAGACTATATTGTGG
>NW_007214461.1:0-777 GCF_000164805.1 Carlito syrichta
TGTTTGTCAAATTAAATTGAACCTTGCAATTACACTGTATTAGTGATGTAAATTTTCTTCTTTTTCTCCTGATATAAAAGAGAATTATCACTGCTCTATACAAACAAACATAAAACCTTGAATTGGTTATCATTGATTATGAATCAAATGACTCAAGTAACCTTGGAGGTACTAGAATTTCTTTTTTGCCAGTTAGAAATGTTCCAAATATCATTCATGTTGATGACTTTTTTCGTTCAGCCTCTCCAGAATAGCTATTGAGTATAGATGATCCCCAACTTATGGTGGTTTGACTTTTGATTTTTTGACCTTGAGATGATGCAAAAACAATATGCCTTCCGTAGAAACTGTGCTTTAGCACAATATTCAATAAATTACTGGAGCAATTCAGCATTTTATTATAAAATAAGCTTTGCATTAGGTGATTTTAACCAACTGTAAGCTAAAGTAAGTGTACTGAGGCTATATCAGGGAGGTTAGGCTAAGGTATAGAGTTCAGCAGCTTATGTATATTGAATGTATTTGTGGCCTATGATTTTTTTCAACTTACAATGGGTTTATTGGGATGTAGTCCTATCCTAAGTCGAGAAACATTTATATATGGATTCATCTTGTCTCCAGAAGATCATGTTTGAGAGCCTCAGGATCACAATATTGGTACAGACTATATTGTGGGACAATATTAGGATGAAGTTTTTAAAGGTTTTCTGTAGTAAAATCTCACAGGATGATGTACAAGCTGGAGGAAACTCAGCCTCAGTTCTGTCCTTTTCTTGT
>NW_007214462.1:0-2047 GCF_000164805.1 Carlito syrichta
GGCCCCAGCTTGCTCTCCCCTCCGTGGGGCAGTTCTGAGGCATGTTCCTGTGACTGCGATGGAAATCTAGTCCTGAGCTCCCCACCCCTGCATCTCCTTTTCTGTGACAGAGTCCCCTGGACAGTTGCTCTGCCGTATGGGGTCGGACACTCAGAGAGGCCTGGTGAGTGGTACTGGCTGGTTCTGTGGACTGGACAGGCAAATGTAGACCCAGAACGTAGATCTCTGCCTGTGAAGGCCCACCACGGGCCTTGGCAGAATGACAGGTCCAGCGGAGCAGCCTTGACATGGGAAGGGGCCCTGGAGCCCAAGGCTGCATCAGAGCTCAGCGTGGGTCACTGTTCCAGCCGTGGCAGCAGGAGCTGGTAGCTTTGGGGAAAGGGCGTCCACGTTGCTGGGCCCACATGCAGCTTACTCTGTGCTGCTGGTGGTGCCATTTGTGTGCATGAGTACTGGTTCTGGAGTGACCAATGGCAACAGCTGGCTGATGTCCACTCACTGAGTCACGTTGTCTACCTGGTTCTATGGGTCTTTCGTGTCTATTCGTGAAACACAATCTCGATACTCCAGGCCACTGCATCCGTCCACCCACATGCCTTCTCCCAGACCTCCTCGTCCCCATGCTTCAATCCTGTCTATTCCAGGCCCCCAACAAGATACCACAGCTCTTGCCTACTGAGAATCCGACGTGCTTTCACCGCAGGATACTCTCCCTCCACAAAGCGGACAGACAGAAGTGCGCTCACAGCACGGCCCGCCGAGAAGACCATCCCTCTCTCCTCCATCCTTCAGTGCCACCCGTGGGTGTGGCTGTAATGCCTCTGCCATTCATTTCCACTTGCATCCATGTGCCAGGCTCCCATAGACTGAGCTCAGGCTTTTCTTCCTCTGGCAGCCGGTTTTATGGGCCCGCCGTGGCCCCACATGGCCACAGGTGTGAGCTGGTGCAGTTGAGTGGTGACGTGAGCCTCTGGGCGGCCACTCAAGCCCCTGATCCCGTTCAGGCTCGACCCCGAACCTACCACTTCCATCCTTCTGTGTACTCAGAGGGTCCAACAGAACTTGAGCATAATGGACAGCTCCGGTGTCGTGGTCACTTGACACTCCACACTCGAGTGTTCTGTCTTTGCCGGGGCCGTACTCCAGATATTGTTTCTCAGAGGCATAGAACTGGCCGCTGCAGACGGCACGGCCTTGCTCCAGGGCCCCAGGGGCTGCGTTGTGAGCCCTTCCCTGAGACTGTCATGGGCCCAGGCTAAGTCTGTTCCCACCACAGGCCCCTAATCACCTCAGGGTCCACTCTAGCACCTGACCGAAGGGGCAGGGCTGCCCGCACTGCCGTGGAGGCCTGCGGCCCAGCCCCTCCTCACTCCAGACCCAGCCTGGAGCTGGCAGCCTCAGGAAGGGAGCTGGAGCCGTGTCCCTGGGTGTGGGCTACTCCAGGTGTTAAGCGTCCTGCTGGGTGCTGAGCGGCCTCCTTTCCGGGAGAGGCCAGGAGACACGCTGATGTGCCTTTGCTCTAGAGGTCATGTCCCCTCCTCCTGTGCCCTCAAAACCTTCCCTGCAGTGACAGTTTTCCTGACTCTTCACAAGGTTTATTACTCATTCTCTGGTTGTGTGTCTTACACCGCCTCAAGCAGATTAGCTAGTTTGTTTGTCCCCGTGTAAACAGCATGAGGTCACGGAGACAGTAAATCAGTGGCAATCCATGGGATGCTCGGGTCACACAGATCTCTTAGGAATATGTCATCACACAGGATGGGAGGTAACCCGGAGGCAAAAGCCTTCAACTTCAGCTACAAGATTCAACAGACCTTAAGAACGTTGTTTTCTATTCTACATGAATGCAAAGTCTTTCTAATCCTCTTTTCTCATTGGAACAGAAAATAGCCCATGTGCCAAACGAATGCCTGCATACCATGAGTCTAAAGCCTTATTAATCTCTGGCCCCAACACATGTCTGGCACAGCAGCTGCAGCTGGGGCTATGACTTGGTTATGCCTTTAGTGGATTGGTTATGCCAGTGAAGTCATTCGTTCGCCAGGAT
>NW_007214463.1:0-699 GCF_000164805.1 Carlito syrichta
GGGAGGACTTCTAAACAGGATAGGATGGAGCACGAGCTGCATTTTTTAACACTTTATTTAGGTACATATTCAAATTTATATAAGTTGTAAAGATAAGAATGATACAAAGAAAACTCATGTACCCTTTATCCAGATTCACCTATTGCTAACATTTTCCCCATTTGCTTGCTCACTCTCTATGTATCTATCTACCTAACCATACACACATATATAATAGTTAATTTTTCCTTAACCATCTGAGAGTATGTTACATACAGCATGGTCCTTTTACTCATAAATACTTTACTATTCTCTTACATAATCTCAGCACAGTTCTTAACGTCATTGAATTTAACATTCTGCTTTAATATAATCTATTTTTTATATTTCACTCATGGAATACTTAATATTCTCATATGACAATCAATTTGTCCTTTATAGTATTTTTTTGTGTGTTCTGATGATTATTGGGTGGGTAACCTTGGGGGAATAGCTTCAACTGTGAGCTTCGGTTTTTGTTTGTAAAATGAGGGTGATGATGAATGCCTTAAGGTAGATGTTGGAGTATTAAATGAGGTAATTGATATGAAAGTATGCTTGCTAGCTTTTCAATACATAGTAGGGACTGTTCAACTTTATCAGTATAGCACAGTGGATAGATATGTGGGTTCTGAAGTCAGACAGCCTCAGTTTAAAACCTTGATCAAGCCGGGCTCGGTG
>NW_007214464.1:0-771 GCF_000164805.1 Carlito syrichta
GAAAGTATGCTTGCTAGCTTTTCAATACATAGTAGGGACTGTTCAACTTTATCAGTATAGCACAGTGGATAGATATGTGGGTTCTGAAGTCAGACAGCCTCAGTTTAAAACCTTGATCAAGCCGGGCTCGGTGGCTCAGCCTGTAATCCCGTGCCTTTGGGAGGCTGAGGTCAGTGGATTGCCTGAGCCCGCGGGTTTGAGACCCGCCTGGGCAGCGAGACCTCATCTCTACAATAAATCAAAAAATCAGCTGGGCATGGTAGCGCGCGCCTGTAATTCCGGCTACTTGGAAGGCTGAGGCGGAAGGATCGCGGGAGCCCAGCAGGTCGAGGCTGCGGTGGCCGGGAGCGGCCACTGCACTCCAGTCTGGGCGACAGAGTGAGACTCCAACTCAAAACAAACAAACAAACAAACAAAAAACCTTGATCAGCCACTTACCAGGTGGGTGATGTGTGCAAGTTAAATAATCTCCAGGTTTCAATTTCTTTAATACCAAATAATGATGATAGTGGTGTCTACCTCAATTGTTGTATTAAGTTAGACTCTCTGTGTAAAGTGCTTAAAATAGTGTCTGGCTGAGTAAGTGCTCTGTGAATGTTAGCTATTATCATTAAATATGACAGATATTTCCAGGAGGATCCCTTCATTATGGAAAAAAAACTGGTATAATCTACTGTGCTCATAACTATCAGAGGAACAATAACAGTAATTAACAAACCTCAACTTAAATATTTGAAGAAAATGGTCCCTGTCCTTCATCAGAAGCTCATG
>NW_007214465.1:0-2047 GCF_000164805.1 Carlito syrichta
TTGGTGTCATTTGCACTCCTTTACCTCCTCCTCCACTCTCATCCCTTCTGATACCCCTGACAGCCCAGTGTACAAATAAGAGAGCCCAGGCCAGGGCCCTGCCCTGCAGTCTTGCAGAACTGTAGTGAGGGTCTGCCCTCGTGCATTCCAGTTGCTTTTTCTGCCACAAAACCTTTAGTACATCAACCAAAGTTTACACCTGTAGCCCTCTAGGGCTCTTAAAGCTTTTTTGTCAGCAAGTCTAAATGGGAATTCCTGGGACCTGCCAAAGTGAATTTCTTGGGAAGCCCCTTTAAAAGTTGCTAGCCCACATTTTGAGTGAGACACTCTAACTTCCCTGCTAAATTTGAGGACAATTAGGCCAGCTCTTTTCATGGGATGTGGTAGCAGACAAATTGTCTGGGACTTTATTTCATTGATATAGATTATGGTCATCAGGAGGCAATTGTCTACTACAGATCTCTGTTTCTGCATGTCTCTCACCATCTGCCTTTGCTTTGGACTACCTTTTCAAGAATGCTTGTATAGTGAACAACCTCAGAAGGTACAGGGCATGTCTCCTTTTAGAGCCAAGGGCAGGCATGCTTTCTGTCCAGCATAAAATGCTTAAGGTCTCCAAACTTTGGTGTGCACATGTCACCTGGCCCTCTTTGCATTGTCTTGTGGAGCAAGACAACACCGATATTTTAGCAGCTGCTATCGCTGTGAGTGAAACTGCTCTTTGTCTCTGACCCAGGAGTCTTGAGCCTTCTGCCATATCCATGGCACTGTGGCTGGTTTATTTCCTAGTTTGAAAGCAGGGCAAAGTCTCAGTCCCTTCACAATTCTTGCTGATGAGGAGGAGGAGAAGGAAAAGAGAAAGGGATGAAGTTGAGCATGGTGATGAGGACTTAATGACTTGACTCAACTCATGAGATCAGCTGTCAAGAATCTCCAGGATGAATCTTTCCATCCACAAACATCACTTGGGAAATTCTGATGGTAAGGCCTGGTGCTGAGGGCTGGACTATACAAATAAGCACCAGATATCCCTGCCCTTGGAAATGGTCAAGGCACTGAGTATTAACAGGACATGAGTGCCCTAACAAACATCATATGGGCACAGAGAAAGCTCCTGGGAAGTCCGTGATCCTGCCCAGATTCTTCTCAATTGTTTGGGGATTCCTGCCTCTGACCTTGGGCTTCTTGCACCTAGGAGGCTGGAGTAGAATTTACCCTCGGAGTCTAGGTTGAAACTGATTTCTACCCAGCCTCCCCCCTATGGGTGTGGCACTCACCCACTGCCCAGGACCCAGAAGCTGCGGTTTCCCCTAGGGACAGCTCCAGGTCATGGGGAGAAGAAGGGGCCGTCCCTAAACATAGCACACAAAGCTACTCCCTTACTCCCCCAAATCCTGCACCTGCCATGATCTCTGGGCAGTCATCACCACCGCAGACCACATCCTCTTGTGGCTGCAGTCAGAAATCCTGGTCTGACTGGATCCTGGGTACCCTCGAAGGTTGGCTGGACCTCCTTCAGCTAATACAGAAGCAGTGGTGGCTGCCCCACCCTGCCCTGGACTGAGATGTGGGAAGACTTAAGGTGGGCTGGGCAGAGTATCCTGGGTCCAGCTGCTCTACTTGGTGGATTCCTAGCTCAGGGTCCCTGATGCCTCTGCAGAGCCTGCTGGGTCCTGCCCTGGCCCTTCTCTCCTGGAGCAGAGGGTGTGCTCCATCCAGTAACTTCTGCCCATTTCTTGTATCTGAGGGGACTCCCATTCCAGCCTCCTGCTGGCCAGTCCCCTTCCCAGTCTTCATCCCACAGACCCCGGAGACTCCACCTGCAGCCACTGTGGATTCCTCTCTCCCAGGCCCATCTCCTTGCTCTCCAGTGTCCCCAAATTCAGTCTGGTTGGACCTTCTTATCTTGTCTTGAACTTCTCACTGTTGGAGCCTGGAGGGTCTGAGGCTCAGAATGACAAAGAATTGGTCTGAGGATGGGACAAAAGTTCTGGATCTCTCAGAGTCCCCAGAGTCAGAGGCTGCTTCTGAAGTTTCAGAGTCTCCT
>NW_007214466.1:0-684 GCF_000164805.1 Carlito syrichta
TTAGGTCAGAAATCTGGGCTTGGCTGGCTCCTCTACCCCTGGGAAACTAGAGTTAAAGTGTCAGTCAGGCTGAGAGCTTATCTGGAGAAGAAGTTGCTTCCAAGCTGATTTGGGTTGTTGGCTAAATTCAGTTCTATGTGGTTGTAGGACTAAGGTCCTTGTTTCCTTGAAGGTCATTGGCCAGGGACTATGATCTACTTTAAGAGACGGTCTGCAAGGGGAGACCCCAAGAAAATCAGAATTATTTTTGGAAGGTGAGCCCCTTATAGTACAGACTTCCCCTGCTAGGTACGTGTTCTAGGAATCTATTGGCATCAGTGTACCAGCAAGCATTGTTATGAGAGGTTGCATTCAGCTTCAGTTAAATTTTTTTTTTTTTAGATTCTTCCAGTGCATTTGCCCATTTCATAATGGGCAGTTTATGAGCACAACTGCCTGCACTGTGCTAAACATTCAGTAGTTTTTGACCAAAAATGGCATGACCAGCCAGGTCGGTGGCTCAGCCTGTAATCCCACGCCTTGGGAGGCTGAGGTGATTGGATTGCACGAGCCCATGGGTTCAAGACCCGCCTGGGCAACTTGGTGAGACCTCATCTCTACAATAAATCAAAAAATTAGCCGGGCATGGTAGCTCGTGCCTGTAGTTCCAGCTACTTGGAAGGCTGAGGCGGAAGGATCGCTGGG
>NW_007214467.1:0-614 GCF_000164805.1 Carlito syrichta
TAGACAAGTGGGACCTTGTTATATTGACAAGCTTCTGCAAAGCCAAAGAAACCATCAGGAGAGCAGGGAAACAGCGTACACACTGGGAAAAAGTGTTTGCCAACACCAGGTCTGACAAAGGTTTGACATCTTGGATCTACAAGGAACTTAAACGTACTGAAAAGAAAAAAACAAAAAACCCCATTATAAAATGGGCAAAAGATATGAACAGACACTTCACAAAGGAAGACATCCGAGCAGCCAACAGACACATGAAGAAATGTTCAACCTCACTAATCATCAGGGAGATGCAAATCAAAACCACGCTGAGATGCCACCTAACTCCAGTCAGAATGGCAATTATCAATAACTCAAAAAATAACAGCTGCTGAAGAGGGTGTGGTGAAAAGGGAGCACTTCTACACTGTTGGTGGGAGTGTAAACTAGTGCAACCTCTGTGGAAAGCAGTGTGGTGATTTCTAAAAGCTCTAAATATAAACTTCCCATATGACCCCACAATCCCCCTACTGGGAATATACCCTGAAGATCTCAAATCACTCTATCAAAAAGATACCTGCACATGTATGTTTATCGCAGCATTGTTCACAATAGCAAGAACCTGGAAGCAACCATGG
>NW_007214468.1:0-750 GCF_000164805.1 Carlito syrichta
AATCCTGAACATCAAAGTCCCTCATGCAGTCACGGCCCTAATGGACCACAGAGGGCACCACTGGCTCACCAACCATGCATGAGCTGCTACCAAGGCCTTCTGTGTGGAAACCCTTGGGTGCGCCTAGAGACTATCAGAACTTTAAATCCAGCCACTTTCTTACCTGCTGAACCAGGATCCCCAGACCATAACTGTATTGAAACAGCAGATGAGATCTACTCAAGCTGCCCAGATCTCATAGATCAACCTTTGCCTTCTCCGGACTGTGTCCTCCATACTGATGGAAGCAGGTTCCTGTCAAATGGGAAGCATTTGGCAGGAGATGCAGTCATAATGGAAACAGAAGTAATAGAATCAAGGCCCTCCCAATGGGATGATCAGCTCAACAGGCAGAGCTAATAGCTTTAATCAGGGCCCTAGAATTAAGCAAAGGACAGAAGGTAAATATCTATACAGACGCAAGATATGCCTTTGTCACTCTCTGTATACATGTAGCCCTCTATAAAGAAAGGACTCCTTACCTCAGGAGGAAAAGCTATCAAAAATCAAGCTGAAAGCCTAGACTGCCTCCTAGAAGCAGTCTGGGATCCCATGGCCATTGCAGTTATCCACTGCCAAGGACACCAAAAGGGAAAGAGTTTCATAATCAAAGGAAGCCAACGGGCTGACATGGAGGCCAAGTGGGCAGCCATGACAGCAATCCCTCAGACCCCTCCTGGGAAAATTGTAATGATTTCAGCCCTGCCCAAA
>NW_007214469.1:0-754 GCF_000164805.1 Carlito syrichta
GTGATTAGCTGTTAGTTCCTGGTAAGACAGCAAAAGATACTGTCATAAGAATGAAATGTCAAGCCACAGTCTGGGAGGAAATATTACAGAACATACCAGACAAAGACCTTGAATTTAGAATATGTATTTTAAAAGCTCATAAGTTAAGTAATAAAATATAATCCAACTTTTAAAATGAACAAAAAAATCTAAACAAACGTGTCACCAAAGAAGATAAACAAGTGGCAACTAACACATTTTAAAAAAAAAAGCTCAACATCATCAGTCATTAGGGAAATGTGAATTAAAACCACAATGACATATCACTACTCCCACTAGATAAGCTAAAATGAAAAAGACTCATCATAAAGTGTTGGGAAGAATATGGGGCAGCTGGAGCTCTCAGACATAAAACAGGCTGATAGCTTCTCAGAGAGTAAAACATACACCTGCCCATATGACCCACCCATTCCACTCTTAGATATATACCGCCAGAAAAGTGGAAGCATTTGCACGAAAGCAAACTACTCCCTGGGTTTTGATGCTTATTATTTTCATACATTTCTTTGTCTTTCTCTATGAGTTGATATTTCTGAACAGTATGTAGAAATGTTATGTGTGCTTTTAAAATTAAAGTAAGGAATCTCATTTTATATTATACAAGTCCGACAAATTCTGCAACTTATTTTGTTCATCATAAAATTGTAAGATTCATTCATAAGGACACATAAAGCACTAATTCATTACTTTCACTGCTGTTTAGTACTCAGTTGTA
>NW_007214470.1:0-769 GCF_000164805.1 Carlito syrichta
CCCACTAGATAAGCTAAAATGAAAAAGACTCATCATAAAGTGTTGGGAAGAATATGGGGCAGCTGGAGCTCTCAGACATAAAACAGGCTGATAGCTTCTCAGAGAGTAAAACATACACCTGCCCATATGACCCACCCATTCCACTCTTAGATATATACCGCCAGAAAAGTGGAAGCATTTGCACGAAAGCAAACTACTCCCTGGGTTTTGATGCTTATTATTTTCATACATTTCTTTGTCTTTCTCTATGAGTTGATATTTCTGAACAGTATGTAGAAATGTTATGTGTGCTTTTAAAATTAAAGTAAGGAATCTCATTTTATATTATACAAGTCCGACAAATTCTGCAACTTATTTTGTTCATCATAAAATTGTAAGATTCATTCATAAGGACACATAAAGCACTAATTCATTACTTTCACTGCTGTTTAGTACTCAGTTGTATGAGTACACCCACCTTCACTTGACTGTTTTCTGTCTATTGTCTATTTGTTCATTTTCCAGTCAGAGTAAATAACACTACATGTTGTGAATACAAATTCCCAAAACCCACAATAAAATTTTACTGATGGTTCATTTAAAGTTCAAAGTTGATGCTTCTAGTGAGGCACTCTTCTTCAAGTGCTAACTCAAAATCTCAGATTCCTCCATCTTACTTCATTGACATTTTCTAGGTCTTCCTCTGAGTTTTCTGCTTGTTGTCTCTCCCTTGTTGTCTGCTGAGCTGGAAAGCAGGATTGCATGGGACTGACTTTATTTATTTATTTAT
>NW_007214471.1:0-1684 GCF_000164805.1 Carlito syrichta
AAGAGATTATTCTAGTAAATATGGTGATCTGAAAAGCCAATCCAGAACAAGCCAATTTCATTTGACATTTACGTTTAACAAATACTCAGCATCCAGTTGTTTGCTGTTACTTACCAGACTGCACAGTTTAAAACAGTTTCTTAGCAACTCCTGTGATGGAATTGTTTCTTTGCCAGCTTTAATTGACACTTTTGCACCTAAGAAAGTACGGTATTTCTTCCATATTAATTCCCTTGGTATTTAATTAATTTGTAAGGAATGAAGCCTCATGTCCATAGATTTGAAATGTATCAAACAGATACATCAACCTGTTTTTAAACAGCATTTTTCCATAAGCAAAAAGTCTCTTCCAGTTGCTGATTCCAAGTTATGTCAACCCAATATTTCCCAAAACAGCCATCATGTGATTGCTACTCAGTTCACAGTGTCAACTCAGTACAGCTTAAACTAGAAGATACACAAACATCATTCCGGCAAATTGAAAACCAGTTGTGCTCACACCAAAACATCAAGGGGGGAAAAAAAAAGCAAGAAAAGATGTCCTTTCAGTTACTAAATGGTGTGTGTATGTATCTTGAAATAAGTTGCCTCTTTAGCATGGTGGGCCCCCATCACCACTGAACATTAGAATCATCTGTGAAACATTTAGAAGCCCAGATACCCAGAGATTCAATGGGTCTTGCTGAAACTCATGCATTGCTATTAAAAAAAAGGGGGGGTAAGGACCACTGCTAATTTCATGTCAGTCAGTAGAAATAATCTAAAGAATTTTACACTGAAGTTCTTTATAAACCTTAATTTGATTTATCTCAGTTCCATTATTAAGATTAGATTGTTATACAAAGTTTCAGTGTTATCTTCTAGGGAATAAGTATTTGACATATGATCAAAACTAAACATTAGTAACCATACATAAATCTTGGTTTAAATGTGGCACATATTCATGTTTAAATGTTCTGATTTATTTAATTTTACTTTGAAAAGATGAAAAGATCAGATTAGCAACATCTAATTCCTAGCATTTTGTTTAACTTGATGTTCTTTCTCATGAGAAACTGCTTTTCACAAACAGAAATATTCATAAAAATAGCTAAAATTCAAAAGAAGGCCTCTTATTTTACACAAAAATTGATTTTATATATCAGTTGACCTGAAGGCAACACCATTCTTTGCAACCTCTCTAGAATAGCTATTCTTTTCCAATATATTAAATTCCTATTAAGTGACTACTGACTAAAATTCTGACTCCAAAACATTCCCAAGCATTTCAAATAGCTATTGTGCCATCTCAAGACAGTCACAAGTGGTTTTTCAGCAGAAAAAAAAATAGTGTTTAATTTTTTTATGTTTAATTGTTAAAAATTCTCCATATGAAGTTTTGCTTCTGGAATCTCTATCCCATTCCATTGGTCTTTATGCCTGTTCTTGTACCAACATCAGGCTGTTTTGATTGTAGCCTTAAAGTTTAAAGTCTGGAGTGTGATAGCTCTTATTTTGTTTCTTCAGCTGCCTTAAAGTTTAAAGTCTGGAGTGTGATAGCTCTTATTTTGTTTCTTCAGCTGAGGATTGTCTTGGGTATTTATGGTTGGTTGTTTCCACATTAATTTCTGAATTGTTGTTTCCAGGTCTGAGAAGAATGAAGTTGGTATTTTAATGGGTATTGTATTGAATCTGTAGATTGCCT
>NW_007214472.1:0-659 GCF_000164805.1 Carlito syrichta
GAGACCTCGTCTCTACAATAAATCAAAAATTTAGTCAGGCGTGGAGGCGCATGCCAATAATTCTAGCTACTTAGAAGGCTGAGGCAGAAGAATTACCTGAGCCCAGCAGGTCAAGGCTGCAGTGGCTGTGAGCATGATACCACTGCACTCCAGCCTGGGCGACAGAGTAAGCCTCCAACTCAAAAAAAAAAAGAAAGAAAGAAAAAGAAAGTGAACAAACTTCTGTCTATTCTTCCTTCCTCTGCATGGGCAATAAAAGTTAAATGCTGCTTTGAAAATCCAGGAAACGTTTGATATATACACTGATGCAGTAATCCAAAGGAGTATTAAGATTTTAGATTATGATACAACTGTTTCAGTAAACGTTTATTAAAGTAAACCTGCAGGAACATTAGTCCAGATTTTTATCTCTGTCTTTTTTAAATTAATAACAGCTCTGCACAAAGATGAAATGGGTCATGGAGTCTTAACCTTAGATTTTGCTTATAGTATTTCTTCCAAATATCCTAAAACAAAGTAGTCTAGGAATAACCTTAGAAATCCTTGAGACAAACTTTAAATGCCTGAGGAACACCTAGGACAAAGACAAAAATCACAGAGGATAAGACTTTTTGAATGTCAGCACAGGAACAAAAGCCTATGTTACTGGTGAAATGGTA
>NW_007214473.1:0-1610 GCF_000164805.1 Carlito syrichta
TCAGAAGGAGTATGGCAAGCTGGGCAGGTCATGCCATTTCCAGTGTTTTAATTTTTTTTTTCAATAAATAAGATCTATTTCTCTGTAGGTGTTCCCCAGGTTGAGTGTGCAATTCAGTTGAACCATGAAGTTGAATTCAGGACATCTGGTAAAGCAACCTGTAAATTAGTGGAGTTAGTTCAGGGGTCATTCCATAAGTATTATTATTAAGATTCAAAAGGGGTCATTCCATAAGTATTATTATTAAGATTAAAATATACTCTTCAAGGGACACATGAGAACTTTCTCCTACAGGTTTAGTAGGTTTTGGAGGCTTCACCTTGGAAAACAATGTCTTAGACACAAGAGTAACACATAAAGCATATGTGTTTATGGAGATGGAGGAAGGTCACAAGAGCAGCAGGGTGGGAGTGCGAAGGGAGCAGAATGCATGTGCAGGTTACAGGAAGCTTTCATAAGCCTGGAGATAGTCCTCTCAGCAGAATGTTGGTCTTGCTATATCCCAGGGGCATGGTGGTACCTGGCCTCCCAGGAACGATGTTCCTTTCAGGATTGCAGGGCAATGGTTAATTTCATGGGCTTTGGAGTTAGACTTTTTGAGTTCAAATCCCAGCCCCATCACTTACTAGTTGAGCAAATTACTTAATTTATCTTATCTTATTTTCTCCATCTATTAAATGGGGTATGACAAACATTTGTTGAGTGCTTACTCTGTGCCAGGCTAGATGTCAACCACTGAACCTAAAATAATCTAGGTTTAGTAGTTGGCATCAAGCCTGGCACAGAGTAAGCGCTCAACAAATGTTGGTTATGATGATAATTATTATTAATTGCAAATTATCATTTGAGACCTGGCACGGTGGTTCATGCCTGTAATCCCAGCACATTGGGAGGCTAAAACGGATTGCTTGAGCCCAGAAGTTTGAGACCAGCCTGGGCAACATAGAGAAACCCCAGCTCCATTATACTGAAGGTGCCAAAAAAAGTATACACATTTTAAGAGATGTTATCTATGTATTATCTATGATAACCACTTTGAGCACCTCTTGTAATTGCAGAAGTCAAACATGATTTGTATTCATCTTTTGTTATTGGTATATATTACAATTGTAATACAGTTTTTTCCTTTCTTAAAATGTATATACATCTTTGGCAACCTCTGTATCTATACATCAATTGAGTAGCTACTGTGTGCCAGACTTCATGCACTGGTAAAAAATTACAAGTATGGCAGGCATGATTTCTGTCCTCCCAGAGTTTACAGACCCATGGGGATACAACAAGCAATTGGCGATGATAACATTATATAATAAGGGCTCTGATTGGGCAAATTCAGGGTGTTATGGGATCCCATTGATGACTTCAAAGAAGCTGAGACTTTAAGTGAAACAGGAGTTCACGACGAGGGCTGCTGGGAGAAGGAGAACATGGGCAGTGTCTGTGAAGATCTGGAGTTAAAGAAGAAATGGTACTGAAGCCAACAGGTCTGTGGGCCTTGGGTGCAGAGCACAGGGTGAGCTGTCAAGGGTGAGGCTGAGGGCAGGGATTGTGGGAGGACACATTATGCAGAGGTGGTAACCGGAATGAAGCAGAGAGTAATTTGAATTCAC
>NW_007214474.1:0-767 GCF_000164805.1 Carlito syrichta
CCTGAGCCCGCGGGTTCGAGACCCGCCTGGGCAGCGAGACCTCATCTCTACAATCAATCACAAAATCAGCCGGGCGGTAGCGCGCGCCTGTAATTCCGGCTACTCGGAAGGCTGAGGCGGAAGGATCGCCGGAGCCCAGCAGGTCGAGGCTGCGGTGACCGGGAGCGGTCACTGCACTCCAGTCTGGGTGACAGAGTGAGACTCCAACTCAAAAAAAAAAAAAAAAGAGTTGTATTTGGACTCTCAGATTTGAATGAAAAATTCTAGCATCTTAAGTAAGGAAACTTTGCTGTTTCCAGAGTTCCCAAGACTATTGTAATCTTACAGAACCATGAAAGCTGAGAATGTAAGTATTTATTCAGATAATATAATAGTAAAATACAATATGTGGGGGCAGTAGGCTAAAGTGGCACCCCCAAAGATATATTTGCCTCCTAATCCCAAGAGCCCGCGAATATTGCATTGTGTGGCGCAAGACGCAGTTAAGTTGAAGATGTTAGGAGGAGCTGGTCCTGAAGTGCCCGGTGGGCCCCAAACACAACCACATATTCTCAAGGGTGGGACAGAAAGAGATTAGACAGGTGGAAGAGGAGGAGGAACACTGAAGACGATGAGGCCGTGGGAAGGCAGAGCAGCTAGAGGCGTGGCCACAAGCCAAGGAACATCAGCAGCCACTGGAAGCTGGAAGGAGAAGGATGCATTCTCCCAGAGCCTCCGGAGACCTGATGTTGGCCTTCTGTCCTCCAGAATGGTCAAGTGTGTGTTTT
>NW_007214475.1:0-772 GCF_000164805.1 Carlito syrichta
TAATAGTAAAATACAATATGTGGGGGCAGTAGGCTAAAGTGGCACCCCCAAAGATATATTCGCCTCCTAATCCCAAGAGCCCGCGAATATTGCATTGTGTGGCGCAAGACGCAGTTAAGTTGAAGATGTTAGGAGGAGCTGGTCCTGAAGTGCCCGGTGGGCCCCAAACACAACCACATATTCTCAAGGGTGGGACAGAAAGAGATTAGACAGGTGGAAGAGGAGGAGGAACACTGAAGACGATGAGGCCGTGGGAAGGCAGAGCAGCTAGAGGCGTGGCCACAAGCCAAGGAACATCAGCAGCCACTGGAAGCTGGAAGGAGAAGGAATGCATTCTCCCAGAGCCTCCGGAGACCTGATGTTGGCCTTCTGTCCTCCAGAATGGTCAAGTGTGTGTTTTTGGAACTCTTGACTTCAAGCAATCTTCACACCCCAGTCTCCCGAAGTGCTGGGATTATAGATTTGAGCCACTGGGCATGGCCAGTTCTTCATTTTTCAATGTTTAAGATTTTTATATACTCTTGGCATCAAAAACGCTTATTGGCCAGGCACGGTGGCTCAAGCCTGTAATCCCAGCACTTTGGAGGCCAAGGTGAGAGGATTACCTGAGCCCGTGGGTTTGAGACCAGCCTGGGCAACATTGTGAGACCTCGTCTCTGCAATAAATCAAAAAATTAGCCAGGCGTGGTAGCATGTGCCTGTAGTTCTAGCTACTTAGAAGGCTGAGGTGGAAGGATCGCCTGAACCCAGCAGATTGAGGCTGCAGTGGCTG
>NW_007214476.1:0-1425 GCF_000164805.1 Carlito syrichta
GAACACTGAAGACGATGAGGCCGTGGGAAGGCAGAGCAGCTAGAGGCGTGGCCACAAGCCAAGGAACATCAGCAGCCACTGGAAGCTGGAAGGAGAAGGAATGCATTCTCCCAGAGCCTCCGGAGACCTGATGTTGGCCTTCTGTCCTCCAGAATGGTCAAGTGTGTGTTTTTGGAACTCTTGACTTCAAGCAATCTTCACACCCCAGTCTCCCGAAGTGCTGGGATTATAGATTTGAGCCACTGGGCATGGCCAGTTCTTCATTTTTCAATGTTTAAGATTTTTATATACTCTTGGCATCAAAAACGCTTATTGGCCAGGCACGGTGGCTCAAGCCTGTAATCCCAGCACTTTGGAGGCCAAGGTGAGAGGATTACCTGAGCCCGTGGGTTTGAGACCAGCCTGGGCAACATTGTGAGACCTCGTCTCTGCAATAAATCAAAAAATTAGCCAGGCGTGGTAGCATGTGCCTGTAGTTCTAGCTACTTAGAAGGCTGAGGTGGAAGGATCGCCTGAACCCAGCAGATTGAGGCTGCAGTGGCTGTGAGTGTGCCACTGCACTCCAGCCTGGGCGATGGAGTGAGACTCCAACTCAAAAACAGCAATAACCAACATTTGTTGACATTAGTAAAGTGTCAAGGAGATAATTATATTGAACTTAATTTGTCATGATTAAAAAATATGAATACAAACACAACGACAACATACGATGCTCATTTGTCTTTTCTCTCTGAATGTCCAGGTTTAGCAGTGCACATTCTGTAGCCAAAGAAAGGGGCACTTGTCTCAGATTCTGTGCTTGAGTTTTGCACTTATTGGGACTTCTCATGGAGAATTCTTTCCTTCCTTTCCCTTCAATCCCCAAATGTTTATCACGTGGCAGTTATATGCTCTAAACTGTTCGTGCTGGGAATATGGCAGTAGACAGGGCAGTCGGGTACTCGTGTCCAGGGTCACCTAGCCCAGTACTGCCTTTACAAACTGGTAAAAGGCACCTCCTTCTAACAGCCACATCCCGAGAGGACAGGGCCTGTCTGTGTGAGTCAGGCATTCTAGCGCCACTCGCTTCTTTGCTTGGTACTTTTGTGCATGGCTCTAGAGAAGTCCTGCTTTGTCACTGAAGCTTACTATGTAGCCATAGCGATGATTTTCTTTCAGTCAGAACTCCAGCACTTCTTTCTTTAAATAAGGGACAAAAATTGTTTCTGGGTTACAATAGTCTCTACTTATCTCCAGGACATAACGTTCCACGACCCCCAGAGGGTACCTGAGACCACAGAAAATACCAAACCCTATATATACACTATGTTTTCTCCTGTACAAACATGCCTGTGATAAAGTTTAATGTATAAATTAAGCATAGTAAGATAGCAACAGCAATAACTAATAATTTAATGGAACAGTTACACTATAGTAAAAACTGTG
>NW_007214477.1:0-741 GCF_000164805.1 Carlito syrichta
ATCACGTGGCAGTTATATGCTCTAAACTGTTCGTGCTGGGAATATGGCAGTAGACAGGGCAGTCGGGTACTCGTGTCCAGGGTCACCTAGCCCAGTACTGCCTTTACAAACTGGTAAAAGGCACCTCCTTCTAACAGCCACATCCCGAGAGGACAGGGCCTGTCTGTGTGAGTCAGGCATTCTAGCGCCACTCGCTTCTTTGCTTGGTACTTTTGTGCATGGCTCTAGAGAAGTCCTGCTTTGTTACTGAAGCTTACTATGTAGCCATAGCGATGATTTTCTTTCAGTCAGAACTCCAGCACTTCTTTCTTTAAATAAGGGACAAAAATTGTTTCTGGGTTACAATAGTCTCTACTTATCTCCAGGACATAACGTTCCACGACCCCCAGAGGGTACCTGAGACCACAGAAAATACCAAACCCTATATATACACTATGTTTTCTCCTGTACAAACATGCCTGTGATAAAGTTTAATGTATAAATTAAGCATAGTAAGATAGCAACAGCAAATAACTAATAATTTAATGGAACAGTTACACTATAGTAAAAAACTGTGAATGTGGTCTCTCGTCTTTCCCGCCCCCCCCCCCCCCCGTCGCTCTGTCTCTCGCAAAACACTGTAATGTTTTTGGAGGGCAGTTAACCACAGATACCTGAACCCATGAAAAGCAAATATCCATGGATGGGGAACTTCTGTACTCAATAGAGCAGCCTCCACTTCCAAATAATGTTGCATCCACT
>NW_007214478.1:0-724 GCF_000164805.1 Carlito syrichta
TGCTCTTTTCACCCTGGATGTCCTGCTCGATAAATACAAAATAGGTGTGTATCTGGAGCAGCTTGGAGGACTTCATAATTTGATATTCAGACAGACCACAGAAAAATGACTCAGATGTGATATGTCAATATTTCTCTGGAGATTATGGAAGTTCTCTATTAGAAAAGGACTGGTTTTCATTTAACGCTACAAATGTGTATGTTAGTGGTTGGGGCATCCAAGTGGGATTTAGGATTTCTTTCTTTAGTTAGTCATTAGCTTTTTGGGTGGCCTTGGGCAACTAATTTTTGCCTTTTTTCTAAGTTCTATAAAATACTAAAACAAAAATAATTAAGAGATGCCAAGAAGATATTTAAGAATACTTTATTGGCAGAAAGTCATGTATGATGCACCAAATAGTTAAAAATTCACTCATTGAAAACATCTGATGATTGACTCTCGGAATAAGAAAAATAATTCTGCTTTTATATTTGAACAAGCTTTATTCCATACCCTGGCTAAATCAATTTAACACCATTTCTTAAGACTATAAAAGCTCCTGTATTTATTGAATGGCTTTCTGACATCTATTTTTAACATATGATGAGTGCTGTTCTTGGCAAACCTTCAGCTGTGTCCCCAGTGAATGGTCTGCCGGAGTAATTTGAGAGTAAATATTTTGAGGTATTATCCATCCCCAGAAGGTTTTTATTAACAAGATACTCATATATAGTGCTGTTTTAAG
>NW_007214479.1:0-806 GCF_000164805.1 Carlito syrichta
TATTAAGGGGTTTCTGGTGAGGTCACTTTTACTAGAAGTCTGTCAAAGCTACTAATAAAATGAGGCAATGCTTCTTCCATATAACGTGATCATTAAAGTACTAGAGAGTATTTAAATATCTAATCATATTCCTTTCATTATGTATGTTTATCTCTGTTTAAAAGGGTATAGAACTTCTTCATTCTAATTCGTTGTCACTCTTTAAAATTCCTGTCTTCAGATTCCTGCCAGAGGCTATTTCCCTAACTTACTATTTCGTCTCTTAAGGTGCATTTTAACTGCTTTTATTAATCTTCCAATAATTTTCATCGCCATGCATTTATTTTCATTGATAACAATCTAGTACTTCCATCCATTACCATAGAAACTAAATGGATTTTTGTTTAATGTGCCAACTCAAGTATATTACTGTCAAATTCCAGAGTTCCTCCTCATTATTCATTTCACTAAAGGGAAAACACCATACAATTGAAATAGTAAAGAAAAAAAGGAATTCCAAACTGCATTTTAAGAGATAAGGTAATCAAGGCTGTATTCTTATAAAACCCTGTGAAATTTGGTGCCTTCCAACTTGATGAGTGATGCTGAATTCTTAGCAGGAGGAGAAAAGTTTCATCTCCTTTAGCTGCTTTGTTTTTCTTATGCCCATGGAGGTCTGTTTGTTTTTTGCTCTCATTCCTTCTTGATGTTCTGTGTTGACAATTTTGTGGCTTCTGTAGAGAGTCTCTCATAACTTTTAGGCCAGAGCAGCCTCCTTACTTTCATTGTGAGTATTATGGAAATATACTCAGAAATTATAGTATGTT
>NW_007214480.1:0-657 GCF_000164805.1 Carlito syrichta
TTTGTTTTTTGCTCTCATTCCTTCTTGATGTTCTGTGTTGACAATTTTGTGGCTTCTGTAGAGAGTCTCTCATAACTTTTAGGCCAGAGCAGCCTCCTTACTTTCATTGTGAGTATTATGGAAATATACTCAGAAATTATAGTATGTTTGCCTCTTCTTAAATGATCTGCTATACTTTGGGCTTATAATTTATCAGTGAATTATCATTAAAAATAATTAACAGGTTAATGAACCAGGACTCAAAAAATCAACTTCTTGAAAAGACCTAGGGATATTTTGTTCATTTTATTACTGTAATCATTAAAAAAATGAATGTTGTACTTTTAACATTGTTTATCGTAGTTGTATTCATTCATTTAAATGGTCAGGGATGTTAAATAATGAGAAACTAGTGTGCATGCCTATCTTTTTTCACTACTAATATTAAAGAGACTCACATATTCCTATAAGAAATTCCCATTTTTCAGCATGAGCCACTAATATGTTTGGTTTTCATTAATGGCATTCTAGAACTAAACATTAAATTTCTATAATGCTGTTTAAAGACAGGGATTATCCACAGGTTTGGGGTGCCAGTGTAACTTAGTTTCATCATTGCTGAATATTTGAATGAGCTCGTCATACTTGTGGATCCAGGTCACAAGGTCTTACAGACTC
>NW_007214481.1:0-728 GCF_000164805.1 Carlito syrichta
CTTATAATTTATCAGTGAATTATCATTAAAAATAATTAACAGGTTAATGAACCAGGACTCAAAAAATCAACTTCTTGAAAAGACCTAGGGATATTTTGTTCATTTTATTACTGTAATCATTAAAAAAATGAATGTTGTACTTTTAACATTGTTTATCGTAGTTGTATTCATTCATTTAAATGGTCAGGGATGTTAAATAATGAGAAACTAGTGTGCATGCCTATCTTTTTTCACTACTAATATTAAAGAGACTCACATATTCCTATAAGAAATTCCCATTTTTCAACATGAGCCACTAATATGTTTGGTTTTCATTAATGGCATTCTAGAACTAAACATTAAATTTCTATAATGCTGTTTAAAGACAGGGATTATCCACAGGTTTGGGGTGCCAGTGTAACTTAGTTTCATCATTGCTGAATATTTGAATGAGCTCGTCATACTTGTGGATCCAGGTCACAAGGTCTTACAGACTCTGATCTCATTTTAGGTTTCAGACACATATTTAAAATACATTGTAAATTTTTGACATTCTGTGATTGTTCAGTTTATTGTACCAAAATTTTTTTATTACTTTTCTTAGGTTTGGGGGTGTCATTTTAATGTCATCATTTCAAGAGAGAGATATTTAGATCACAGTACCTAGTGATACGTTATGAAAATAGCACTCTTCCCAGAAAATATATATACTGATATTCTTTAATAAAAATGAAGTGAATAAAATTCTC
>NW_007214482.1:0-771 GCF_000164805.1 Carlito syrichta
GCATATGAAGCCACCCTGTAAATTCTAAAACATTAGTAATTTGCTCAAGCATCTAGAGATTAAGTCTCTTTGCTTCATTCTTCAAATATTTCTTTGCTTTTATTTAAATGATGAGATCAACAAAATCCTAATTCATGGCACTTTCCATTCTGATTACTATTTCCATTAGAAAATAGGTGAATATATCAGTAGAATTTATCTAAACCTTTGTGTTCCTTAATTCATAGCAAGATTAACTCTAAGAGTGCTTTATATACCAAAAAAAAATAGCAGGAAATTTTAAAAGTCCAAATAAAAGTTTTTATTTAGAGGAAAAACCATCTGAGGTCAAAACAAGCTATTAAAATAAAGCAGACTGAACTTCAGCAGAGTTTGCCAAAGTGCCCAATTTTCCATGCATTACAGATAGACTGTTTTGATCCAATTTTGTATTTTTAGAGGGTCTGAGAGTCTGCTTGCTCCTTCATAAATCCTTTCTACAGACTTATAATTAATACCCTTGAAAAGATATTCCCAGAGATTAGGCACTGTATAATTACACAAAGAGGGTAACTGATTTTCTTCTTCATTAAAAAGTCAGCCTTCCAAAAGACAATAAACCCCAGTACTCCCAGGTAGAAGAAACCTACAGGGCAATGCACTATTTAGGGGTGGCCTTCCGTCCTCTGGAGAGCCCTTTTTTAGGATAGGCAGCCACCTCCAATCAGGTCAGGCAATCTGTCAGGATAACAGCTAGCTCACAACACTGATATATCTGCCCCAGCCAAAAGA
>NW_007214483.1:0-476 GCF_000164805.1 Carlito syrichta
TGCCTGGAAACTCATTTTCCATCCTTTAACTTTGAGTCTGTGTACATCCCTTGTAGTGAGCTGAGTCACCTGGATGCAGCAAATAATTGGTTCATGGTTTCTTATCTAATTTGCCATTCTGTGTCTTTTCAGTGGTGCATTGTCTATTCACATTCAGACTGATTATTGAAATGTGATTGTTTATCCCTGTCATGAGGATCTTATAAAGTTTTTTCTTTTTTTCCCTTGTTTTATTATGGCTTTGGGGTTGATGTATGTGTGTGTTTTCAAGTTTCTTGTTGAGCTGTATTCTCTGTTGATTCTGTGCTCTGCTATTTTCTTGGAAAGTGTGTGATCATTCTTTTATTTATTGTTTTCTTTTTTCTGTGCTTAATACCTTTTTAAGTGTCTCCTGTGGAGTTAGGTTGGAAGCTGTGTAATCTCTTAGGGACTGGATGTCTAGGAAGGATTTTAATTCTCCATCACTGATGAAGCTG
>NW_007214484.1:0-751 GCF_000164805.1 Carlito syrichta
CAAAAAAAAAATCAACTGTAAGGCAGTCTCAGCCAGGTCCTTCAGGAGTTATTCCAGAAAAAGGCATTATTCTCATAGGAAATGGCAGCTCCATGGGTGGGACAAGATGTTGAGATGGAAGACAGTGATATACTTGTATTTTTCTTTGTTCAGATAGGTTTAGACACACAAATACCACTGTATTACAATGGCCTACAGTATTCAGTACAGTAATATGTTGTACGAGTTTGTAGCCTAAGAGCAATATGATTTTAGCCTAGGTGTGTAGTAGGCTATACTGTCTAGGTTTGCATAAGTACATTCCACAGTGTTCACACGACAAAATGACGTCATGATGCATTTTCTAAAACATATACCCATCGTTAAGCGATATATGACTGCATTCTGACCCAGACTATCAATGATAGATCTTTCACTGCAGTTGTTTAGTAAATACTTATATTTCCTTTCCTACGGTCTTTATTCTGTAGTAGATCCTTGCAAGGTGACTGAGGCAGGTTATGAGAGCAGAGGAAAACAACACGATCAGGTCCAGAATGCCTCTTGTTCCATTGCTCTCCTTCCTTCTCCCAACTCACTGAATAAGACAGAATTTTCCTTTTCTGCCTCCTTTCTGCTCTCAGAAGATTTTTTTGCTGACTTCTTTGCTACCCTTTCCCCTAAGCAGAATAGAGAAATGCAGAATGAAATCTTGGTGGTTCCCTTCTTCAAAACTAAATGAACCTTACTATAAATTCTGGTATTCACATAA
>NW_007214485.1:0-601 GCF_000164805.1 Carlito syrichta
TTTACTTGCCTGGCACTGGGAAATAGGAGTAAACAAAGCAAAATCCCCATTTCTTGGGGGGAGCTTACCTTATGCAGGAGACACACAAAGTCAATAAATAAATCCATACATAGTGTGCCCGAAAAAGATAATGCTATTAAGGAGAGTAATTTAGGAGAATGATAAAGGTAATACCGGGAGGATGTATGTGCTCTTGCTGGTGGTGAGTTAGAATTAGTATTTTCATAGGGCAACAAGAGAAGACATCTCTGATCATGACATTCATGCAGAGACCTGAAGGAAGTGAGAAAGCCACATTTGTGCCCATATCTGGTGGCAAAATACTCCTTGCTGTAGGAAGTCCTTTAGATAGTTTCACCTGTATGTACTCTCTAAGGTGGCTTCATTCTACTACTTTCTATACCCTGATGACTCCCAAATTTGTCTCTCTAGTCCAGATATTTCCTAACTCTAGGTTAGTATATCTATCTGTGAAGCCTTCCCACTTCAGCGTTTAATAGACATCTCAGATTTAAGACGTTTATAGCCAAGCTCTTCATTCCCCCCCACCAAAAACAAACAAAACAAAACACACAAAACCCTACTCTTTCTGTACCCTCTC
>NW_007214486.1:0-777 GCF_000164805.1 Carlito syrichta
TTCTTTGTTGCAAGCTTTATTACTCTTCTCTCATGTCATTTTCTTCTCATCACTCCAACTTCATTAGAAAAGCTCATTCCTTTTGACAGAGGGTCAGTGGCATAAAGAATTGGCTATTAAAATAAAATCAAATATTTATACAATGGGCATCTTAAATTTTAATATTATAGTGCCTGTACTCATTCAGCTGTACCCGCAGTGTTCTGAAATCCAAGATGAATTTAACTTAATCTTTCCTATGGCTGACTTTTTATTTAACCCATTTCTCTTGACCCTCACCACATTTTGTGCAGTTTATGGTGTTCTGCTGTTGGGAATGCGTTGACTCTCGTTGCTGCTTTAGAAATCCTGCATTTTTAGAACGTGAGCATGCCCCCATGCCCTGTGTTAACATCTTTCCTCTGACAAGGACCCAGGACTGTTTTCACCCACATGCTTCCCTCAGAATGTGAAGAACGATTCATGTTCTCCGGCTCCCTTACTTCAGAGTAGAAAAGGGAGGAGGTTTGCATTAGTCTTTGGTGTTCATGGTGACTCGCCGCCTCAGTGCCTGCCTACAAGAACGCCAGGAGGTGGACAGCCATACTTAGGAGCTTCCCTTGACATGTGTTGTTCCACCCTGGTAGAAGAACACTGCTTCTTGCAGCCTGTCTACTTCTCTCATCACTGGATTCAGCAACCTTGTGGTGATCTGTCTCTTCTTGCGAGTTCTGTGCAACAAAATGATGGCAGGCAGTTTCTCTGGCACCAGAACACAGAACAAAAGAGAATTGCCTG
>NW_007214487.1:0-2047 GCF_000164805.1 Carlito syrichta
CTAATGGAAGCTGGTGGATGATAAACAATTGAAGTAAATGATCATCTATTGAAAGGTGGTTAGTGACACAGCAAAGTTCAAGCAGGGCTAGGTGGCTTGGAAGGAGAAAGTGTTGGAATTTTAAATAGGTTGGCCTGAATGGGCCTCACTGAGAAGCTGTTAGGGGAATGAACACCTTGAAGGAAGGTGGTGTGAGAGTTAGCCATGAAGACATCCCCAGGGAACAGTTGGTTGGCTGTTGGCGAGGAACTAACAGTGCAAATACCCCAAGGCAGGACAGGACCTCTTGAACAGAAACACAGAATTCTGACCCAATTCTGTTGATCTTGTGATGGCATGGAACTCTCGGTCATTTAGAACTTTCCTCAGATGTTAGGAGCCTCAGCTTTGCTATTGTTGATGCAGATTTTCCTGCAGGGGCCCCTTTAAGGGATGGAGTCTCACCAACTCAAAGTGTCTTGGATTCTGTGACTTGGTGGTTCTTGACCCCAAATGTCAGCAGGTTTCTTGTGAGTTTCCTCATCTCCAAAACCCAGGTGGACTTATAAGCCATCTAAATAATAAAGGTCACAGTTTCCGGAAAGAAAAATAAAGGGTACTTACTATCAATAATATAGAATTTGTCTCCAAAGATGGTTTAGCAACCATTTGCATTACCTTCTCAAAGAAGCACTGTAGTATACTAAATAGGCTTCACAGTATGCTGTAGGCCCTTATTATCCCCATTTTATAGGTGAGCAAACTGAGGTACAGATAAGTTATGTAAGTTGCCTGAGTTTTCATGGCTGGTAAGGGACTTGAATTCCAGAGAGGTATGCATAGCTGAGTCTGTGCCAAATTGCCAGATAGGTGAAGAACTTGACAGTACCTTTCCCACATCCCCTCACACACTTGGTCTGTGTTTCCTTCTTTAGAAAGTAACTCTGAACTCTGAACCCTTGAGATGAGGATCATCTGAGAAGCAGCACAATGAACCCAGCCTGCTTGGGGTTGAACGTAAACCTCTGCCACTTGTCAGCCCTGTGACCATGGACAAATTACTTAACCACACTGTGGCCCTCTGTGAAATGAGGATAATAACAGCATCTACCTCATGGATATGGAGATAGTATGTGTAAAGGACATTGACAATATTAAATTATCTACATCATCCAATTTCTTGCCATTTAAATGTTTGTAATCATACTGTGAAAATCTGCATTTGAGGTTAACATAATATAGATTGTATCCACCTACTTGTGGTGCTGCTTTGGGCATTTTACGACTGTGAAATCAGCCTGTCAAACCTGGGAAAGATTGAGACTAGGAAATAGGAGACCCCTCCACAGTCCAGCGCTGGCATTGTGGCCTCTGGCTACTTTCTCTTCTGTGTGGCCAGAGGCACTTTAGACGCTGGCACAGGCATTTGCCATTGTGGACTTGGAAAGTGTCATCAAGGCCAGCGGCTTCTGACGTGGCCCTGCCTTGTGGCCTAGATTTATTTGAAAAAACCCAGGACTAGAAAGAAGCACTGTGCCTTGGGCCTGTGGTTGCATTCCCCTGAGGACATTTCCTTTAGGGAGAGCGAATAACTGAATGACTACATGAATGAATGAAAGGCTTGTTGCTGCTTGCCCTGCTCTCTGCCTGCTCCCTGTGGCTTGGTGGCAAGATCCCCATGACTCCTTCCCATGGATCTCAAGAATCCTCCAGTTATAGTGCCAGGGGAGGTTTTGAATGCTTGTGCAGACACACATACAGCCCCTTCACGGTATAAGGGGACCCTAAATCTATAATTTCCCAGCAGTCTCCAAAACACTATCTTCACTAGTTTTTCCTTTTTGCCTGCTGCCCACCTGTAAACAGTCAAATCATCTTTTATGAAACATCATTACTGAACATCTTGTCTCTAGTTTCACAAGTTTCTGATTGTTTTCCTCTAGTATACACTTTTTCTGACATTCAGCTGAAATGTAGACACTAAAACTCTACCTTTAACTGATTGGGTTGACGAAAACCTCCGTATTCTTTAGAAAAATGGTTTCCTTTAGAGTTCATATATTTTGGG
>NW_007214488.1:0-1078 GCF_000164805.1 Carlito syrichta
CACACACACACACACACACACACACACACACACACACACACACACACACACGTATACATATACACATATCCAGGAAAAGCAGAGACATTTGTCTTGACTATAACAACAAGACTCACACTCTAACAAGTTTTCAAAATTTCATAATGATAAAATGATGCCTAACAATTCAAAGAAGCACAAACTTATGCCATTTACTCTTCAGAAAAAGAGGCAATGTAGACACAAATACAGGTAAAGTACAAGGAACAAAAAGGGATGAGAAGTTGAATTGATTATTTTCTCTAAGTTCTCTCTCAGTTTTCCTTTCAAAAAACACACACACATTTTAAATCAGGTCTTTCTGCATTTTTTTGGCAGTGTAGTATTTAACAAGTCCATAAAATGTGGATGGCATTTTTTAAAAAATGAATTGATGGAAGTCGAATCAGGAACCCTTTACTGCTTTTGAAGATTTGTCCCACCATGCCTGGCTAGTATCACTGGTCACCTTCTGGTGTTGATGGGACATGCCTTTCTGCCCTGAAGATGCTAAAACAGCACGTTTTAGTAGATTGTCTAGCAAACCCGCGCCAGTTGGTGGGTTTTGAATCACTTGAAAGGGTAGAGGTGACTTTGTCATGATTGACTCTCCACAAGCAACAATTAAAAATGCAAAAAGAAGTGCATTTTCACACTTACTTAAATACTTTTGTGTGATTGTCAATACTAACAAGTTGCCAGAGGCAGGCCTAAAATGACTGAAACTTCTGAATATTTGGAAAAAGAAAATTGGAGATCATGTACTTTCAAAAATGCTTAGAGTGAATTTATTTCTGGAGCGGGGGGGCGGGGGGAAGTAGTGGTGTTGTTCAGAACTAAAGGGACCACTGAAGAAGAATGGCTGGATCCAGCCTGGAGCAGGTGTGAACACAAATGGCAGTCCTGATTTCTAACTCCTCCTAGGCATGCAGAGCCTTCCTTCTCATAAAAACAAGAAAAAGCTCACCAGGTGGATTTTCTAAGCCCTAGTTTAAGGGGGAAATAACCACAGACAAATAGTTCCAAACATTTCTGACAAATGGATGGCTTTGATGCCTGA
>NW_007214489.1:0-1303 GCF_000164805.1 Carlito syrichta
ACACACACACATTTTAAATCAGGTCTTTCTGCATTTTTTTGGCAGTGTAGTATTTAACAAGTCCATAAAATGTGGATGGCATTTTTTAAAAAATGAATTGATGGAAGTCGAATCAGGAACCCTTTACTGCTTTTGAAGATTTGTCCCACCATGCCTGGCTAGTATCACTGGTCACCTTCTGGTGTTGATGGGACATGCCTTTCTGCCCTGAAGATGCTAAAACAGCACGTTTTAGTAGATTGTCTAGCAAACCCGCGCCAGTTGGTGGGTTTTGAATCACTTGAAAGGGTAGAGGTGACTTTGTCATGATTGACTCTCCACAAGCAACAATTAAAAATGCAAAAAGAAGTGCATTTTCACACTTACTTAAATACTTTTGTGTGATTGTCAATACTAACAAGTTGCCAGAGGCAGGCCTAAAATGACTGAAACTTCTGAATATTTGGAAAAAGAAAATTGGAGATCATGTACTTTCAAAAATGCTTAGAGTGAATTTATTTCTGGAGCGGGGGGGCGGGGGGAAGTAGTGGTGTTGTTCAGAACTAAAGGGACCACTGAAGAAGAATGGCTGGATCCAGCCTGGAGCAGGTGTGAACACAAATGGCAGTCCTGATTTCTAACTCCTCCTAGGCATGCAGAGCCTTCCTTCTCATAAAAACAAGAAAAAGCTCACCAGGTGGATTTTCTAAGCCCTAGTTTAAGGGGGAAATAACCACAGACAAATAGTTCCAAACATTTCTGACAAATGGATGGCTTTGATGCCTGAAGTACGTAGGAAGGGAAAGGAAGGATAAAAATGGACATAACAGTATAAAGGGACCCAAAATGAGTAATGAAGAATGAAAGCAATCTGAAAAGAACACCTGCTAGACTGACAACAGAAGAGGAACAGGAGAGCAAAGTAAGATAAATGTTCATCTCTGAGATATGTTAAGATCGAAGAAAGGGAAGGAGAGGCAGGTATGAGCTAGTGATATAAATGAATTACACAGAAACAGGCTTGTTTCAACACACACTTGAATCAATGCTATGCAAAGATCTATGATAACAGCCACCTCGTTTTGTCGATGCTCAAAATAAGCAAGCGTAATCAGGAGGAGTGATGGTAAGTCCTCGAAGTTGGGTCCATCTGTCTTTTCCTTTGCCAGCAGTGTGGTTATTATTATTACAGTAAAGCTGTCACTATTCAAAGTCCACAGACATAAGTCATTCTGTATAGCTGAGTTTCCTGATAGGTGAAGGTTTGCCAGCTTAAGGACTGAGACTCTATGTTAAATTTTAAAGATAAATCTTTTATTTTAAA
>NW_007214490.1:0-712 GCF_000164805.1 Carlito syrichta
TCAAACAATGTACGCCAGGTAGTATGCTAGTGGTTTTCAGGTTATGTGTGATTTACTGATTTATTCTTTACAACAATCCTATGAGACAGATACGTTTACTATTTCCATTTTGCAGATGAGAAATCTAAAGCTCAAAGTGATTACGTAAACTTTATCAGAATCCTAGAACCAGAAAGAGGTTGAATTCAGATTTGAACCAGGTCTACCTTCAGAACTGCACCTTTTGAACCACTGTACTAAGCAGTTATGGATCTAATTCTCTTAGATAGAAGCTAGACTTACCGTGAAACTCTTGAGGCTTAAGCTCATGGCTCTTTGCACACACAGGCCCCTTCTAAGGCCCTGGGAGAGGCCATGAAGCTTAAGCTTCCATTAACTGTCAAAAACGGAGAGGGCATTTGCCCATTTTTCAGTGCTGGGGCACCTCTTCTATTCCCAGTGATTTCTTAAGGATTTTTTAAAAGATGACTCATATTGACTAAGCTATCACATTGCTGCCTGAACTTCCTAATTCACTCAGTGAAATGCTTTCTACCTTCCCTCTGCATTAAATGCTTCTTCCTAAGACCATCAGTGACTTCCCAACTGCCAAATCCAATGACCACTTTTCAGTCTTCTTTCTACTTGAATTGTTTTCAGCACCTGACTTCACTGCGTACACACTGCAGCTTAAAACTGCCTCCCTCCTTCACTCTCTTTTTTTTTTTTTTGA
>NW_007214491.1:0-1886 GCF_000164805.1 Carlito syrichta
CTCCGAGTAGCCAGAATTACAGGCATGTGCTACCACGCCCGGCTGATTTTTTTATTTATTGTAGAGATGAGGTCTCGCCTGCCCAGGTGGGTCTCGAACCCACGGGCTCAGGCAATCCACTCACCTCAGCCTCCCAAAGGCACGGCATTACAGGTTGCGCCACCGAGCCCGGCTTGAACCGAACCTTTCTAAGTCTATGTCTTGGTCTGGAATGCCTTTCCTCCTTTTCCCACCTACTCATCTGTTTAAAACCCAGCCTGTATATCACTCAGTATGGTCTCCTCCAGTTTTCCAAACCAAGGAAATTGCACCCTGCTTTGTGCTCACGAGACCCTTTGCACATTGTTCAATTGTAGCACCAGTCACACTGCATTGTGAATTCCTAAGGGGCTGGATTACGTGATCTTTCCCATGTCTGGTGCCTAGTATGGTGTCCAGTGCTAAGTAGGTGCTGGACAATAATGTCCAATAGAATGAATACAAAGAAAAAAAAGTACTGTCCCCTGAATCAGACACTATGTTAGGTGTTTATATAAATATCCTTCAGTTTCAAACCCTAACAACATTTTGAGTTAGTATTTTTTTATCCTTTTGATAGACAAGGAATGTAAGATTCTGAGGGATTAGGTATTCAAGGTCAGATGTTGTTTATAAAATGCAGCTCTAAGACTCGAACTCAGATCTCTCTGACCCCATAGTTCAGGCTCTTTCTATCAGGGTAAAACCTGTGATAATCCTCCTGAACCAAAACCCAATGGCAGATATAATTTACTTTTATAGTAAAAGACATGAAGTGGCGATATGATATGTGCTGATGAGCTTTTCATTGCAGTAACATAGAAAGGAACTTGAGGAATTCTTTTAAAATATAGCATTTGTAAGAAAAGTAACCAATAAAGAGATTTTCCCTGATAGCATTTTCATGGGATTCTCACCTTCCAACTAGGGAAAAGAGCAGACCCTCACCCTTGTCTTGGCTGAAACATTAACCAGCCCACAAAATTTACCAATGAGAGACAACACACAGTTCTTTATAAAGTACCAATATAACTTCCCAGGAATCTAGTATCTCTGAAGTTTTGGTTTCTCACTAAGGAAACTTGGGAGTTTGGTGTTGGTTTCCTTTAGAGCAATTTGAAATAAAGTATCTTCAAAGTATAATAAATCTAAAATTATTGAGATTCTATGGTTTTAGAAAAAAATACAAAGTCTCTTGAGAGATTTTCTAGACTTGCTGAAAATGCAGCTAGGGCAAATGTTCACCTTCATATAAAGAGCACAGATTTGAGGGAAGAAGTCTGACAGGACTTCATTGATCTAGACAGAGAAGATTCAAAATTATCTACTGAATTTTATTGTAGTCAGTACTAATTCAGCTTCAGAATCATTGGATGGAATGATAAGAAACTGGGTGATGTTTCTCCTATGTTCCCTCAGGCTCTTATTTTTCTGTAAGGTTGGGAGACAGGAAAAGTAGCCATTCTCCTCGGGTGACTTAGAACTAGTAGAAAATTTAATATTGTTTTTGAAAAAAACCCACAAAACGTCTAGCAATGCCCAACTTTGCAAAGTTATAGGCACACAGGAAACAAAGCTGGAATCCATGCTGGAATCCATGCTATTGCCACTCAGATCCAATCTGGGCTGAACTGTTCCCTTTGGTAGCTGACATACACAGTCTCACACAAACTAGAAATGCTAAGCTGTTAAACAGCTTTCCTACAATTTGCTTTTTGTTCTGATACCTCCAATGATTTCATCATAATTTAGGCCTAGTATAATATCACAACTGGTGTTCACCAGTACGAAACTGTCTGACTGTTCTTCCATCTATTTTCTTCTCAGTCTAGTTCTCATCCTCTCTTCAAAGTAGAAAAATTCTTAAC
>NW_007214492.1:0-765 GCF_000164805.1 Carlito syrichta
CATGTGAATAATTGGTCAAGAAAGGAAGTGTATTCTACCTTATAAATATTGTACCACTATGCATTTTTAACATGCTTTAAACATGGACTCTCCATTGAAAATAAAATTCAGGAAGACATAATGAATTTCTGTAACCTGGTCAAATTTTATTGATTAATTTAATTAGTTTGCTTTTAAAAAATTGCAGAATAAAAGTATATATTTGAAGCTAGAGAAAAACGACCTTTAGTCACATAACTTTTCAAAATTTAAGAATATAGTGATGGGCATAGGTTTAATTTATTTGTAGAACATAAATTTTTGTGTTGCAAATAAATCAGAGTGTAAATCTTCTTCCCAAGGACCTCAGAATCTTTATAAAAGACATTCTTATCCTTCATACCTAATAGTTATCATAATAACAGATTGAATTTTTTAGTATTTTATTTTTTCAATGTGCTTCTCTATTTTTTTCAGCTTTGTGGGATTTATTTTTATGATGCAAGGGATTAATATTTTGAATGGATTGGCAGTTAATTTCTTATAAGTGAAAAAATGAATGCTTTCATATTTAGGATACAATGGATTCTAAACCCAACTATAACATTAACTTTGGAGATTTGAGAGAATTCACTGAACTTCTTTGGATTTTTGTTTGCTCATCTGCACAATGAATTACCTCTAAACCTCAGAGACAAGAAACCTCTAACAAAATGACTTTGTAATATTAATATTTATAATGCTTTCTAACAGAAATAGTCATCTGAAATTTTTATTTTTCCTTTC
>NW_007214493.1:0-1597 GCF_000164805.1 Carlito syrichta
CACTATGCATTTTTAACATGCTTTAAACATGGACTCTCCATTGAAAGTAAAATTCAGGAAGACATAATGAATTTCTGTAACCTGGTCAAATTTTATTGATTAATTTAATTAGTTTGCTTTTAAAAAATTGCAGAATAAAAGTATATATTTGAAGCTAGAGAAAAACGACCTTTAGTCACATAACTTTTCAAAATTTAAGAATATAGTGATGGGCATAGGTTTAATTTATTTGTAGAACATAAATTTTTGTGTTGCAAATAAATCAGAGTGTAAATCTTCTTCCCAAGGACCTCAGAATCTTTATAAAAGACATTCTTATCCTTCATACCTAATAGTTATCATAATAACAGATTGAATTTTTTAGTATTTTATTTTTTCAATGTGCTTCTCTATTTTTTTCAGCTTTGTGGGATTTATTTTTATGATGCAAGGGATTAATATTTTGAATGGATTGGCAGTTAATTTCTTATAAGTGAAAAAATGAATGCTTTCATATTTAGGATACAATGGATTCTAAACCCAACTATAACATTAACTTTGGAGATTTGAGAGAATTCACTGAACTTCTTTGGATTTTTGTTTGCTTATCTGCACAATGAATTACCTCTAAACCTCAGAGACAAGAAACCTCTAACAAAATGACTTTGTAATATTAATATTTATAATGCTTTCTAACAGAAATAGTCATCTGAAATTTTTATTTTTCCTTTCCTCTTTTTCACAGAGCACTTTAGCCTTTTAGCTTGTTTCTACCTTATCTGACTTGCATACTTAATGGTTTCATCATTCCCTATTTTTCCACAAGTATTGTATGACAGTAAGCATATTTATTTTTTTCTCCTTTTTCTCTAAAAATACCCATAAGTTATTTTATATTGCTTTTCAATTGCAATTGCATCTAAGTCTTTTGAAATAGGGTATTATAAGGTCAGGCATCTCATGTTCCTCTCTTCTTCCCCACACACCCCTAAAAACTAACAATAGGTGTTATCAGCACCAGGTGACTGCATATAGTCGACAAGGAATGGGGCATCACCTTATATTTCATACAAAGAGAATAAGACATTGAGTTAGAATGTTAGGAAACCCCATGGATAGCCTCTTGACTTAAGGTAATTTTTCTACCCCATGACCCTATGTGAATATTCAGTTACTGATAGGGAAAAAGAGGAAAGAGGGAGGATGGGGAAGGAGAGGGAGAGAAACAGGGGGAGGGAATAGGGAGAGAGAGAGAAGGAGAGGGAAAGGGAAATGGAGAAGGAAGACAGAGAGAGAAATGTAGCATTTTGTGTGTGTGTGATCATCCTAAAAGGTCATGAGGCAATAGGATTTAAACTTCTTAATACTCAGCCCACTGATTTTTTTTCCTGACCAGTAATGCTGGCATTTTGACATTAAAATAGTAGAAAAATATTTGAAAAATAAATACTATTTGTAAATTTTAGCAAAACTAGTCTGACTTTCTATTGAGGTTACTAAACGAATGACATTTTTTATGAATAACACACAAAATAAAATTTATATTTAAATGTGGAAAAACTGTAGGGCCTTATATTCAATAAAATCTATACAATGTTCATTCACAACAAAGTGAGAA
>NW_007214494.1:0-772 GCF_000164805.1 Carlito syrichta
TATTCGAGCATTTTATGAAGAAGGATGCTGGATTTTATCGAATACTTTTTCTGAACCTAATTAGATAATCATGTAGTTATTGGTTTTACATCTGTTAATGTGTGAAATACATGTATAGACTTACAAATGTTGAACTCGTCCTATATCCCAGGAAATAAGCCCACTGGGTCATGGTGGATGATCCTTGAAATGTGTTGTTGGAGCCAGGCTCGGTGGCTCAGCCTGTAATCCCGTGCCTTTGGGGGAGGCTGAGGTGAGTGGATTGCCTAAGCCTGCGGGTTCGAGACCCACCTGGGTAACTTGGTGAGACCTCATTTCTACAATAAATCAAAATGAGCTGGGCGTGGTAGCGCGGGCCTGTAGTTTCAGCTACTTGGAAGGCTGAGGCAGAAGGATTGCCAGAGCCCAGCAGGTCCGGGCTGCGGTGCCTGTAGCCGGGAGCGGCCACTGCACTCCAGTCTGGGTGACAGAGTGAGACTCCAACTCAAAAAAAAAAAAAAAGAAATGTGTTGTTGGATACAATTTGATAGAATCTTGGTGAGAATTTTTGCATCTATATTCTTCAGGGAAATCTGACTGTATTTCTCTTTTCTTGTTGGGTCTTTGCCAATTTGGAGTATTAGGTTGATATTAGCTTCATAGAATGAACTAGGAAGAATTTCTTTCTTTTAATTGCCTGAATACTTTGGTATCACTTTTAAAAATTTTGTATCTTGTGAATTCAGCTGAGGAACTATCTTGTCCAGGATTTTTTTGACTAAGAGATTTCTTG
>NW_007214495.1:0-1094 GCF_000164805.1 Carlito syrichta
GCCCCTTTACAAATGGTATAAAAGCTTTCTGTTAGCTAACATTAAACGTCATCTGTTCAGGAAGCAGGTGTCCAAGTATAATATTTTCGTCTTTTGCCTATCCGTCTCTCCTTCAGGAAACCTCACGACACTTGAGGGGCTGGACCCCTGCAATTCAGGCTATTGTAGGTACCCTTTGAATACAATGTCTTTAGTGGACAGTGCTGTTTCTTGCCCTTCTGGCACCCATGACTTATTCGCAAGAGAACCAAAGTTAATTTAGGATAAGACATTTATCTTGCCAGTTGCCACCTTGTGGAATTCTATTAAATTTTCTGTACTCCACTGGTCAATTAAATACTGTTTCTGTGACATTTAAATTATGTGGCCGTATTAAGAGAATGAATTTAATTAGCATTCATTTGTACACATGATAAGTCCTTGACAACAAATCTATCTCTGCAATGAGATCAGTGCTATAGTTCTTCTTCTCTTGTCTTTGTTCCTGTGGCTTATGTCTCATTTGGCAGATTTCATTTTGAGTCAGATATATTTCATCTTACAACCACATATCTGAATGTAACAATGGTAGATGGTATTTCTAATCTGTCATATAGGCTTAATTTCAACTGTTGAATAAACATACACACAGCACAAACACATATCTTTTCATAATGTATACTCAGCACTTTTCTTGCTATATTTTATATATCTATATTATATATAGATACATAATATAATAGATATATTGTATAGATATATAATAATATAATATATAATATATTATGTATAATATTATTATACATAATAATGTATAATATATTATGTATATATAATACATTATATATTATACATTATTATACATAATAATGCATAATATATTGTGTATATTATATAATGTATAATATATTATGTATAATATATTATATAGCTATATTATATAGGCATATAATATAATATATATTTAGATATTTGTATGTCTGTATAGATGTTTAACTGCAATTGTAAGTTCTTCATAAGAATATGTCTTAGCCGGGCTCAGTGGCTCAGCCTGTAATCCCACTCCTTTGGGAGGCTGAGGTGAGTGGATTGCCTGAGCCCGCAGGTTCGAGACC
>NW_007214496.1:0-735 GCF_000164805.1 Carlito syrichta
TTCTAAAACTAAAAAGATCAAATAGAAAATCAAGAAGAACTGAAATGATCAAGCAGCAAATGAACAAAGGAAACATTACAATGGATATCAGAGTAAAAGAACTACAAATCAAAGACACAGAAAAAATTCAAAGCAGCAGTGGGAGAAGAAAAGCACATTACCTTCACAGAAGAAACAAGACAGGAAGAAACAATGAAAGGCTGAAAAGAATGAAATCACAAATTCAAAATGCTTCAAAAATACAGCTACCAACTTAGAAATCAATGGCCAATGAATGTGCCTAAAATAATATTAGCCAAATATGCATGTGTTCAAACAACAAAAAAACAAACCTAAGAATTTATTATCAGACCAGAACTGAAAAAAATGCTTAATTTATTTTTCAAAAAAATTGGAACGTATTTCTAGTTAGAAACACAGAATGGTTGAAAATTTCAGCAACAATTTAACGTATAAACAACATCAGCTTTATAAAACCATAATGATAATTTATTACATGTATGTGTGTTTATATATGATGTATGTGTGCAAACAAAGTTAAAAGTCAACAAACACAGCAGTCAAAGAAGATGACAGAAGATAAAGGATAAAGCATCCTCATAAGTTAATTGCATTTTCTGGAAAGTGACCTGCGTAAATATGCTCATTTTTATTATACTTGAAGAAAGCATTGGTTCATTATGTATTTCCAGAATAATCCCTACAATTAATATAAAAAAGAAAAATAAAATAGAA
>NW_007214497.1:0-514 GCF_000164805.1 Carlito syrichta
TTTTTCAAAAAAATTGGAACGTATTTCTAGTTAGAAACACAGAATGGTTGAAAATTTCAGCAACAATTTAACGTATAAACAACATCAGCTTTATAAAACCATAATGATAATTTATTACATGTATGTGTGTTTATATATGATGTATGTGTGCAAACAAAGTTAAAAGTCAACAAACACAGCAGTCAAAGAAGATGACAGAAGATAAAGGATAAAGCATCCTCATAAGTTAATTGCATTTTCTGGAAAGTGACCTGCGTAAATATGCTCATTTTTATTATACTTGAAGAAAGCATTGGTTCATTATGTATTTCCAGAATAATCCCTACAATTAATATAAAAAAGAAAAATAAAATAGAAAAAAAGCAGAAAAGATGAGTTACTAAAAGAAGAAATGCATTTTTATAAAATTATTTAATTTGTTCATAATATGTAGATAGATTAATTATCATAAATCCTAACAGTCCACTTAGTACAATTAAAAGTAACTCTCAGCAGGGCTCGGTGGCTCAGCCTG
>NW_007214498.1:0-766 GCF_000164805.1 Carlito syrichta
ATTTTTATTATACTTGAAGAAAGCATTGGTTCATTATGTATTTCCAGAATAATCCCTACAAATTAATATAAAAAAGAAAAATAAAATAGAAAAAAAGCAGAAAAGATGAGTTACTAAAAGAAGAAATGCATTTTTATAAAATTATTTAATTTGTTCATAATATGTAGATAGATTAATTATCATAAATCCTAACAGTCCACTTAGTACAATTAAAAGTAACTCTCAGCAGGGCTCGGTGGCTCAGCCTGTAATCCCGCACCTTTGGGAGGCTGAGGTGAGTGGATTGCCTGAGCCCACGGGTTCGAGACCCACCTGGGCAGCAAGATCTCATCTCTACAATATGCTTAGCAATACATTCATGATTGTTGACTTTTTAAAAACACATCTACTAAAGTGCCTGATTGAATAAAAAGGCAAATAATTAGGAATAATAAAGAAGAACTGAAAACACAAGTTACCTAATTAGCATTTATATACATATAAATGAAACCAGCACATCTTTCACGTTTGCTTCAAATGCACAAGGGACATACATCAACACTGACTACATGCTGCACCATAAAACAAATAGCAACACACTGAATAAGATGAAAAATACCAGAGACATGTACTTACAATATCATGCAATTAACAGCAACACAAGAACACAAATACAACTAAAAACCTCAGACCTCCACATGTTTGTCAATTATAGAATGCAAAATTAACTGACCTATGAGAAAATATTTTCAGTATGATAATTAAAACGTGACTTGTGAAATCTTGT
>NW_007214499.1:0-754 GCF_000164805.1 Carlito syrichta
CTGCCCATTAGCTAATTGGCAAGTTTCAGCTATGGCCCACTGTTCATGTCCCAGTGTGTCTCCTGTAGAGCAAGTGTGTGTCATTGGCCCAAGGTGTCATCCATCTGTGGATTTCTTTGCTTGAACCCCAATTCTAGTCCTCATCACCACACTTTTGGAAGACTGATATGAAAGAGAAAGATGGGATATATGAACATTGCATACTATAAGACTCAGATTCTGTGGTCTTTCCATTCCACGTGAACTTATCCTAAGTGAATTAACCTACCCCATTCCTTTTGCCTTTCCTTTCGTTGTGTCTTTCATGTTATTTGAGCATCTTAATTTAATCTTTGAATTATGTAGGTGTGAGAGTTCACAAGAAAATGTGACTGAAAGAGGCAGTTAAATTTGAAGTAAATATATTATTCTTAAAAGGAAAGGGAATGGGAAGAGGAACACACATGAGAAAACATGATTTTTAGGAAAGACAAATGGAGAATAGATGGGAGATATCATTTGGTGACAAAGTTTGTTTAGATATGGTGTAGAGACTTCTCATCTCCAGTTATAAGAGTCTTCTCCTGTTTACCCTCTGGAAGGGAATTTATGACAATTCAGTTCTTTTGAATTATTTTGGGAATCTCTGCTTTTTTTGGCAGATAAGAGATTGCAGGACCTCAAACACAACACCTTCTGCCCCAATAATTTTTATTGCCATGGTGGAATATTCTGAACCTTTCTAGTCTATCCTATCATAGATCCATTCCATTTA
>NW_007214500.1:0-2047 GCF_000164805.1 Carlito syrichta
CCTTTCGTTGTGTCTTTCATGTTATTTGAGCATCTTAATTTAATCTTTGAATTATGTAGGTGTGAGAGTTCACAAGAAAATGTGACTGAAAGAGGCAGTTAAATTTGAAGTAAATATATTATTCTTAAAAGGAAAGGGAATGGGAAGAGGAACACACATGAGAAAACATGATTTTTAGGAAAGACAAATGGAGAATAGATGGGAGATATCATTTGGTGACAAAGTTTGTTTAGATATGGTGTAGAGACTTCTCATCTCCAGTTATAAGAGTCTTCTCCTGTTTACCCTCTGGAAGGGAATTTATGACAATTCAGTTCTTTTGAATTATTTTGGGAATCTCTGCTTTTTTTGGCAGATAAGAGATTGCAGGACCTCAAACACAACACCTTCTGCCCCAAATAATTTTTATTGCCATGGTGGAATATTCTGAACCTTTCTAGTCTATCCTATCATAGATCCATTCCATTTAATAAACATCTAAAAGTAGAATTTCTGATAATGGCTAAGAATTTTCCATACTGCTTGTACAAATGTATGCACAACAGTGAATGAGAGTTGTTTTATTCTACATCCTTACTTCTTTTTGTTATCATCTGATTTTTTAATGTTTTGCAATCTGGCAAGCATGTATTGATAACTCACTGTGGTTTTCCTTTGTCTAATTATAGAAAAGGCTGAGGACTTTTTCATGTCCATTTTAATTTCTTATTTTGTTAAATGCCGGCTTAGTTCCTTTTTACAAATTTCTATTGATTTCATATTTCATATATAAAGGAGCTCTTTATATATTTTGGATCCAGACCTTTGGTTGTTAAGTGTCACAAATAGCATCTCTTACTCTGATATTTCACTCTTTTAAGGAGTCTTTTGATGTATAGAGTCCTTAATTTTAATGTGGCACGAAAACCAATTTTTTTTATGGATAGCATTTTCTGTGTCTAATAAGAAAAGTCCTTCTTGACTTTGACTTCATGAAGATATTTTCCTATTTTACTTTCTAAAACTTTATAGTTTTACCTTTCACATTTAGGTCTTTAATCCACTGAGAATTGATTTTTTTGTAAATGTTCTTGCTTTTTTTCCAAGCCAGTTTTTCCAGCCTCCAATCAATTCTTCAAGTCTCCCATCACCTTATAATATATTTTCTTTTGGCTTCAGATAGCCACCATAAGCTTCTGCTGCTTTCACTCAAGAGCCTTGGCTGATAAAATGGACTACTGCCTTGGCTCCCATTCCTGGAGTCCTGCCTCTTAACCCCAGTCCAGTTTTGTGCCCCGTGACTAGATGCAGACTGGTCTTTGTCCATGGTTTGGACTATGTCCAATAATTGCCATACTCTATAATCTTGTGCCCTGCCCAGCAGACTACTTCATATTTCAGAACCTGCAGCTGGATTGGCTCCATGGAGTTCTGTCTCACTGCCCAATTCCACTGTAAGTAAAAAAACCATGCTCCACTGATTCTCAAGATAGACATGAAATTGTGAGCCAGCCCTTAGACACCCAGCTGGAAGCGTGAAAGGCCCATAGAAAGAGGGTTATAGAGATAACACTCATAAGCCATCTCCAATTGACGTCATCCGCTAAGCCAGACAAGTAAAAGCAGGCTTAACTCCCAGTTGAGGATTTCAGATCTTATTGCCATGCTTTGTGTCTTCTATCAAGAGACCATGCAGGAAGATTCACACTTTACTTCTTTCCAAGTGGTTTATCGATTTGTGGATTCAGTGAAATGTGCATCAACTGCACTAACTATTCCCTTTAAGTAAGGGAGGAGGAAGGGATTCACACTGTGCTGAAATTAACAGGCACAACAGAACTGCCTCTTAGAGTTCAACCACAGCACAATAGATACACACAGTATGAGGACAATCTGGCGATTAAATAGCTCTACTTCATCCCTAGCGATCAAAACAGTGTGTTCTGATTTCTTCTTTGTCTTCCTTCTGCCCACCCCCACCCCCAGACACACGTTTCAAAAAGATTATGTGCACTATTTAACAGAAAATAGACTTCTTTTTCATCATCCACTTTCTCTTTATATCTCT
>NW_007214501.1:0-703 GCF_000164805.1 Carlito syrichta
GACCTTTCCCTGGGGAGCCGTGGACGCCCATGGTGATGTACGTTGGAGTCATCTTTTTTGTCGCCATAGTCTCCATTGCCCAGGATGGGGCATGACAGCACGTTGTGACTTTCGGGACCTTGACCTATTGGGCTCCGCTGATTCTCCAGCCTTGACCCCCAAGCAGCCTGGACTCTGGGAACCACCTTGCCTGACTTGATTTTGGGGTCCTTTCTCTGAGATGAGTTCTGGTCACCTCGCCCAAACTGGTCTCTGACCCTGGGGCTCTGCTCAGTGGGCAGAGATGGGAGGATTGCCTGAGCCTGGCATGTGGAATTCACAGTGTCTGTGAGCTTGCCCCTGCATGCTGGCCTGGGTGAAAGCGGGACTCCTACTCAGAATAATAATCCAACCACGACCACCACCAAAACCACAGGCCGGGCTCCAGGCCTCAGTATGGCATTCTGGCCCTTTGGAGTTCCAGGTGAGTGGATGGCCTGAGACTGCAGGTTCAACACCAGCTGGGGACACGGGGGCAAGACCTCATCTCAGCAATCAAAAATAAATCCAAATATTAGCCGGGCATGGTGGTGCAGGTTTATGATTCCAACCACTCGGGGGGCCGAGGTGGGAAGATCACCTGATCCCAGCATGTGGAGTCCTCGATGGCCATGAGTATGCCCCTGCACCATGGCCTGGTGACAGACTGAGATTCTGATCCAAA
>NW_007214502.1:0-2080 GCF_000164805.1 Carlito syrichta
TTCATCAACAAGGGTACCTGCACAATGCATATTTGTATACCTAACCCTTAACTGTACCCCACAATTTTAAAATAAAAAATATGTATTAAAAATATATATATATGAAAACTTTGATATAATTTCATTTCCTCCCTCCTTTCTTTGTGCTATTATTGTCATACTGATGACATCCCATTATATTATAACCCCATCAACAGAGCTTTAAATCAACAATATATGCAGTTGCTAAGAGACTTCTCAACAAATGAGATTGAAGAGTTCTATACTATTATAACCGTAATAACATAAGATGCCCAAATATATACTGTACTAAGGTCTGCAATGTCTGTTTGCCTAGATTTAGAACATAAAAGACAATTATTTAATTGCTTAGGGAAGTATTTAAAAATCCCACCATGGTTGGGCTCGGTGGTTCACCCTGTAATCCCAGCATTTTAGAAGGCCAATATGAGTGGATTGCCTGAGGCTGCGGGTTTGAAACCAGCCCAGGTGACTTGGCAAGACCTCATCTTTACAATAAACCCAAAAAATTAGCTGTGCACGGTAGTGCGCACCTGTAATTCTGGCTACTTGAGAAGCTGAGGCGGAAGGTTCACAGGAGTCCAGCAGGTATGCTGGGGTGATCATGAGCATGCCACTGCACTACAGCCTGGAGACTCCAACTCAAAATAAATAAATAAATAAATAAATAAATAAATAAATAAATATCCCACCACTCATTGGTCAGAGAGAAAGCTTCACAAATTAAATTTAAAAAGTACAACATCAAACTGTATCATCCTATTAACACTACAAATTTGAGAATTTCTTCTTAGCTTACGAGTATATGGCAGGGCCAATCTGTTTGTGATGACCACAATAAACCCTTTCAAAAGTTTTTCTTGATAATTTTAATGGCTCAGTTAAAGGATCTAGCCACTAAGACTATATTGCTAGGTGGTTCAGATATCAAATAAAAGGTTTTTATTATTAATACTTTTCACGATACACAGCAGGAGACTCTCACCAACTGGGTCAACAAGAACAAGGAATGTGGCTGCGTAAGTCATTTTACAGATCAAAGTGAACATGCCAACCATTTTTGATGCTCTGACTACAAATTCCAGAACACAGAGTACAAATTATGCAAGAATTCCAATAATACCACATTACTCATGTTCCCAGAATTAAAAGGTACTCTTTAAAATTTCTCATGTTTGCTTTTGCTATTCCTCAGTTTTGAATGTTGACTTCAGTTTTGATGTTGGGAGTCCATTGTTTTCCCATGCAACTCTTTCCTCTTCTCAAGGTCCAGCTTGCTGGGCCCCAACACAAACTCCCCAAAATGATAACACCAAGTGAGTTAGTACATAAGAGCACAGTCAAAATTGGTCCTAAGATAAATTCCCAGGATAAGGAGACAGAAACCCAGTTTGTATAAACCAGTGGTATGACTAAGAAAATATTATTGTGTATTAGATCTATGAGATGAAAGAGAAGTTGGAGATCAAGTGTTAAAGTCAGTGGTCAGAATAATGGAGGGTGGGTAGGCTCAATGCAAGGCATAGGGTTGTTGAATATGAGGTAGGTGGTCCATGTCAAAACAGTACTTGGTACATGATATGAAACCAGGATTACCTGTTTAAGGAGGTGTATTGGGCTGAACAGAGCCAAAATTCTTTCTACCATATCCTCTCTAAAACCTTGTGTGATATTCTTATCAATAATGGCTCTCTCCTAAGCCCTTGTAGGCATTTTTGTTGAAGCTGCCTTCTAGCTGTCATTTTATTCTGTCTAGTATCAGTCTGTATTTAGTTGTTCATTTCCACTCCAAATGGAATTATCCTCTGAAAAGTAATTAGAATGGATTCTCTGCTGAATTATAAATTTCTTTAGGGCAAGAAATTTTGTTATACCCCTGTATTAGTCAGCTTGGGCTGCTGTAACAAAATTCTATAGACTGAGTCGCTTAATCAACAAAAATTTGTTATCTCACAGTTGTCTTCCTGGCTGGCAGAATGCTGCATTTTTACTATGTTTTACTATGTTCTTACATCATGATCGATCTCTCTCTCTCTCTCTCTCTCTCTCTCTCTCTCTC
>NW_007214503.1:0-624 GCF_000164805.1 Carlito syrichta
AGGGTTTTTTTGATAATGATGCTTATTCATCTCCCTATAAGCTGGTTATAAAAATTAAATTATCCCAGCCGGGGTCGGTGGCTCAGCCTGTAATCCCACGCCTTTGGGAGGCTGAGGTGAGTGGATTGCCTGAGCCCGCGGGTTCAAGACCCACCTGGGCAGTGAGACCTCATCTCTACAATAAATCAAAAAATCAGCCGAGCGTGGTGGCGCCTGCCTGTAATTCCAGCTACTTGGAAGGCTGAGGCAGAAGGATCACCAGAGCCCAGCAGGTCGAGGTTGCGGTGGCCGGGAACAGCCACTGCACTCCAGTCTGGGCGACAGAGTGAGACTCCAACTCAAAAAAAAAAAAATTAAATTCTCCCTTTCCTCCCAGTTTCTGCCTCTCAACTTTAATGAACCCCAAAAGAGAGCAGCTAGTTTTTTTTAATGAACCATGAAATTTGGTGACTCCACCAAGATGATGCTGCTTGCTGTCCAGTTTCATTTGGGCTGTTCCATAAAATCTCCCTGTGGCCATCAGATCCCTTTTTGCTCTGGGAACTCTCCTAGGTATGTCCCCATCGATCACAGCCGATGTCCCTTTGCAATTCACTGAGAAAAAGTGGAGATTTTGGAGTGTTC
>NW_007214504.1:0-748 GCF_000164805.1 Carlito syrichta
CAGACCAATTTTCAATTTTCTCAAAGATAAAAAATTCCAACCAAGAATTTCCCACTCAGTTAAATTAGGCTTCTTCACTGATGAAGAACTGAAATACTTCCCAGACATCCAATCCCTAAAAGATTATACAGCTTTCAGAACAACTCTACAGGAGAGGCTTAAGAAGGAATTAAACACAGAAAAAAAAACCATACACTTCACAAGAGTTCAGGCAAACAAAGCCAACAAAGCTTACAACACAACTGCAAAATTGAAAACACACATATATACTAATGCAAAACTTAAAAGAAAGCAGCACAGCCCTATAAGAGCCTTTTTCCATAACCAGCCTGAACTTGAATGGGCTAAATGCATCACTGAAAAGACAAAGAATGACAAACTGGATTCAAAAAGCACAACCAAACAATATGCTGACTTCAGGAAACACATCTCACTACAAAAGACACACACAGACTCAAAGTTAGAGGATGGAAAATAAACATTCAGGTGAATAGAAAAAAATGGAAGGAATTAGAATTTTAATATCAGACAAAATAGCCTTCAAGTTATCAAGATTCAGAACAGGACATCATAATGATAAAAGTTTCAACCCATATTTAGAAATATCTATCCTAAACATATATGCATCCAACACCTGCATAATAAACATTTGTATACCTAACCCTGAATTGTACCTCACATCTTTATAATAAACATATATATTAAAAAAAGAGAAAGGGATTGGCAGTAGTAGGAAACTGCAAGGGGG
>NW_007214505.1:0-712 GCF_000164805.1 Carlito syrichta
AATACTTCCCAGACATCCAATCCGTAAAAGATTATACAGCTTTCAGAACAACTCTACAGGAGAGGCTTAAGAAGGAATTAAACACAGAAAAAAAAACCATACACTTCACAAGAGTTCAGGCAAACAAAGCCAACAAAGCTTACAACACAACTGCAAAATTGAAAACACACATATATACTAATGCAAAACTTAAAAGAAAGCAGCACAGCCCTATAAGAGCCTTTTTCCATAACCAGCCTGAACTTGAATGGGCTAAATGCATCACTGAAAAGACAAAGAATGACAAACTGGATTCAAAAAGCACAACCAAACAATATGCTGACTTCAGGAAACACATCTCACTACAAAAGACACACACAGACTCAAAGTTAGAGGATGGAAAATAAACATTCAGGTGAATAGAAAAAAATGGAAGGAATTAGAATTTTAATATCAGACAAAATAGCCTTCAAGTTATCAAGATTCAGAACAGGACATCATAATGATAAAAGTTTCAACCCATATTTAGAAATATCTATCCTAAACATATATGCATCCAACACCTGCATAATAAACATTTGTATACCTAACCCTGAATTGTACCTCACATCTTTATAATAAAACATATATATTAAAAAAAGAGAAAGGGATTGGCAGTAGTAGGAAACTGCAAGGGGGGAGGTAGGATTGACAATTGAGGGAAACTGCCAGGGGAGAGAGGGGCATATCTCAG
>NW_007214506.1:0-10519 GCF_000164805.1 Carlito syrichta
TTCATGATTGCCTGGAATACTTTTGATATAATCTGTATCAACTCCTCTTCATATGTTTTGCAGAATTTAGCTGGGAAGCAGTCTGGTTCAATACTTTTTTGTAGGTAACATTCTTATGATGGAGTCAATTTCCTGGGTTGTTATTGTTCTATTTAAAATTTTAATTTCTTCTTGTTTCAACCTCAGGAGATTGCGTGAGGTCAGAAATTCCTCGTTTTTATTTAGGTTTTCAAGTTTTTTTTTTCTCTACAGGTGTGCATAGTAATCTCTGATAATCTTCTGAATTTCTTTGGAATCAGTGTGGCTTCATCCTTTGTATTTCTAATTGTGTTTATATGGACTTTTTCCTTCTTTTTCTTGGTCAATCTGGGTACAGGTCCATCAATATTATTTATCCTTTCAACGAACCACTTTTTGGTTTTGCTGATATTTTCTATGATATTTTTGTCTTCTATGTCCTGTAGTTGGACTTTTATTTTGGTGATCTGGATTCTTTTGCTAAAGTTAGGATTTTGGTGGTCAGGCCTTTTCAGTTCCCTTAGGTGTGTTGTTAACATGTTTTCTTGTGATCTTTCTGTTTTCTTTCTTTGTTATTTTTATTTTATTATTATTTTTAAAGATGTGGGGTACAATTCAGGGTTAGGTATACAAATGTTCATTATGCAGGTACCCTTGTTGATGAGATATGCCCCTCTCTCCCCTGGCAGTTTCCCTCAATTGTCAATCCTACCTCCCCCCTTGCAGTTTCCTACTACTGCCAATCCCTTTCTCTTTTTTTAATATATATGTTTTATTATAAAGATGTGAGGTACAATTCAGGGTTAGGTATACAAATGTTTATTATGCAGGTGTTGGATGCATATATGTTTAGGATAGATATTTCTAAATATGGGTTGAAACTTTTATCATTATGATGTCCTGTTCTGAATCTTGATAACTTGAAGGCTATTTTGTCTGATATTAAAATTCTAATTCCTTCCATTTTTTTCTATTCACCTGAATGTTTATTTTCCATCCTCTAACTTTGAGTCTGTGTGTGTCTTTTGTAGTGAGATGTGTTTCCTGAAGTCAGCATATTGTTTGGTTGTGCTTTTTGAATCCAGTTTGTCATTCTTTGTCTTTTCAGTGATGCATTTAGCCCATTCAAGTTCAGGCTGGTTATGGAAAAAGGCTCTTATAGGGCTGTGCTGCTTTCTTTTAAGTTTTGCATTAGTATATATGTGTGTTTTCAATTTTGCAGTTGTGTTGTAAGCTTTGTTGGCTTTGTTTGCCTGAACTCTTGTGAAGTGTATGGTTTTTTTTTCTGTGTTTAATTCCTCTCTTAAGCCTCTCCTGTAGAGTTGTTCTGAAAGCTGTATAATCTTTTAGGGATTGGATGTCTGGGAAGTATTTCAGTTCTTCATCAGTGAAGAAGCCTAATTTAACTGAGTGGGAAATTCTTGGTTGGAATTTTTTATCTTTGAGAAAATTGAAAATTGGTCTCCAATCCCTTCAGGCTTGTAGTCTTTTTGACAGTAGTTCTGGCACTATTCAGATTGGTCTTCTCTGGTAGGTAGTCTGATCTTTCACTGCCTGTAGGATTTTTTTCTTTTAAACCTACTTTGTATAGGTGAATTACTATGTGTCTAGGGGTTGGTCTCATTTGATGCCTTGTGGAAGTTCTCTATATATTTGGTTTGAATGATCACAGCTCTGGTGAGATGGGGAAAGTTTTATTGGATAACCTCATGGAATGCTTTTTCAAGGTATTCTATGTTTCCTTTTCTGCTTCAGGAATACTAATCAGGCATATGGTCAACCTCTTGATAGAATCAAACATCTCTTGGTGGCTATGTTCTTTCTTTATAAGTTTTCTTTCTAAGTCTTTAACAGATTGGGTTAATTTCATATTTTCATTTTTGAGTTCTGAGATTCTTTTCTCTGCTTGGTTACTTCTGTTTCCCATGTTTTTCAACTTGTTATTTATTTTTTAGGTAGAGTTTTTAATGGCCAAAATATCTGTTACTATTTCTTTCAACGTTGCTTCATGTCTTTTTTGAGTCTTGTTCACTCTTTCCACCCACTTTTGATCTCTGCTGTGGATGACTTACATTGCTTGGGCTCTGAGGTCTAACTTTTCAGGAGCTATCTCTTTGGTGCCTCTGTTCTTCCAATAATTTTTCCTCATTTGTGACATATTTTGTTCCTTTCTCTTTGATTCTGCTATTCACTGGTAGTGGGAGAAGCTTTCACTTCTCTTCTTCTCTTGTTTCCTTAGCCCCCTATTCTTCCCTTGGCAAAGCCTCCAAATTTGTTCTATTTAAACAGAGTTGAAAGTAGAAAGCTGTGTTGTCTCTTTACAGTTTTGATATGCAAATAAGGTGAAAGATGGAGAGCTGGGATTCAGAAATGCCTGCAGGTCATAGTGTTCACTAACTGGAGTATGAGCCCCCTAAGCCTCACTCTCAACCACCACACAATGTGTCAATGAAATGGGCACATATGTGTATCACCTGAGTGCAAGAAAAAGTGAAAGAAATGAGCACAGAGAAAAGCTGAAGGAAATTGAGCAGAAAAAAGGACAAAAAAGTACAAAACAAACAAACCAAAAAAGATAAAAGAGTCATACAAAAAGAAAATCCTCACACATGCATTCACACACACACAAAACAAAGGCAAACAAAAAAGCAAGGACAACAGCAAAATGAGCATTCACACACATACACACACATAAAGAAAACAGGAAAAAAAAGAAAAACCAAAAAACAAACACTTACTCAAATGTACACACAAGCACAAACACAATTTTTTAAAAAAGAAAGAAAAATAATTCTGAGTGCTGAGCACCCTCTTGTGGCAGAATTCTTCCTCTTAGCGTGCTCACAGGCATGCCTCCTAGGTTAGATTTTCTGTCTCATATTGGGTGTGATTGCTGGTTGGTGCGGGGGGGGGTGCTGGAATGACAGCTTATTTTTTGATCTCCTCAGTGTGCAGTTCATGGCAGGGGGAGGATAATCAATGCTCCACTCCTGCCTTGGGGTTTTTTCCCTATTATGGTGGACTCCCCTTCCCTGTCAGTGGCAATTTGTGAGGGTCCAAAGTCAGTGAGTCCTGCTAATCTCCTGGGTCTAGACACCCTATGGAGCAGCCACAATTAAGGATAGTTCTGGATCTAGTGATTTGAAGGCACAAGACTTGATTCTGAAGAGAATTGGACTCCATTGTCTCTCGAGGACATTATGGGAAAGTGTTTCAATGCTTCAAACTGTAGATTAGTCAGCAAGATGTCTGGTGACATGAGCTTTGCTAGTATCTCCTAGGAAGGGGCAAATATTCGGGCTGACCTGTCTTTTGATTTTCCAGTAGCAGGTACAAATGGGATTTAATAGGTCTAACAGGATTTGCAAGGGAATGGTTTAAACTTTATAGGATTTCCTTCATTGACTATAGCCTTAATTTGGTGGCTTTCTCAATTGTCAGTCATGGCAGTGTTCTCTGGGTACATGCACAGGTTCAGGGTGTATTGACTGGCCAGGGTGGCTTGAATAGTTGTATTAGTTGAGGTTTGGAAGCAGATTTTTCCAGGTGTGTGTTATTGTGACAGATATTGTAATGGGCTGTGCCAGATGTCTTTGGGCCCAGATGTGGTGCTTGCAAGAGGCAGTCAGTTGTAGAGGTAGCTGTGAGCTTTCTGTTTGGCCTATGTTTGCTCACAGAAGTACACAGGTGACCTAGACAGTGGGCAGGGTTTTGGGAACTTCCAAAGTTTCCGGCCTGTATTGGGCTTTCAGGAGGATTAGGGGGAAAAGTCATTTGATGAGAGCAGCGTCAGAGAGGTTTCTGCTGCAATTCTCCAGTTGTGTACACAATTGGCTACACCACTGTAAATTGGGAAGAAGTTCTTCAGCTGCTGGGTTATTGCTGTTGCTTTCTGTCTCTGCTGCATTACACAGTTCACATGAGGAAGGGTTTTAATATCTGTCTTAATTTTATTGTTTACCTCCAAATATTTCAGGAACAAGTTTTTTTAATGTCCTTGTATTGGTGTGTTTTTGAAAATTCCTCTTGGGGTTGATTTCTAGTTTGATTATGCTATGGTCAGAAAAAACAATTGGCATAATTTTAATTTTTTGGAATTTATTCAAGGTTGATTTATGTGTTGAAGTTCCATACTCTTATGGTGCAATTCTAGTGCAGCTGTCTATTTCCTCTGTTAGGTCAAATAGTCTTTGTTTTATAATACTGGGTGATTCTATGTTGGGAGCATACAAATTTAAAATAAATATTTTCAGCTGGGAAAGGTGACTCAAGCCTGTAATCTCAGCACTTTGGGAGGCTAAGGCAAAAGGATTGTCTGAGCCCAGTGGTTCAAGACCAGCCTGGACAACTTGGTGAGACCTCATCTCTATAATAAATCAGAAAATTAGCCTGGCATGGTGGGGCGTGTTTACAGTTCCAGTTACTTGGTAGCCTGAGGCAGAAGGATCGCCTGAGCACAGCAGGTCAAGGCTATAGTGGCTGTGATCATACCACTGCACTCCATCCTGGGCGAGAGAGTGAGACTCCAACTCAAAGATAAAACAAAATAAAATAAATATTTTCTGTTGTTGAACTGAGAACTTTATTACTATGTAGGTTCTCTGTTTTTTACCCCCAGTCTGTGGACTGTCTCCTCACTCTCTGTATGGTTTATTTTGCTTTGCAGTAGCTTTTCAGTTTGATGAGCTCCCACTTGTCTATCTTATCTCTTATATCATGGGCACTTGGTGTTTTGATCAGGAATTGGTTGCCATTTCCAATTTTCATAAGGGTATCTCCTGTATTTTCTAAGGTTCTTATAGTCTGAGGTTTTACGTTTAGGTCTTTGATCCATTTAGAGTTGGCTTTTGTGTATGACAGTAAGGGGTCTTGTGCAAGTGGTCTTGTTTTAGTCTTCTGCATGTGGTAAGGCAGTTTTCCCAAAATGATTTCCAAAACAGGTTCACCTCTCCCCAGTGGTTTGTGGTGGAGGCTTTATCGAAGATAAGTTGGTTGAGAAAATAAAGTTTTGCTTCCAGAATGTCTATCCTGTTCCATTGGCCTATATGTCTGCTCTTTTACCAATATCAGGCTGTTTTAATTATTGTAGCTTTATATTTTTAAAGACTGAAAGTGTGATACCTCCCACTTTTTTTATGAGGATTGTTTTGGCTATCCGTGGTCATTTATGCTTCCATATGAATTCCTGTATTGTTGTTTCCAGGTCTAAGAAGAATGCTGCTGGTAATTGAATGGGTATTGCTATAAATCTATAGATTACCTTGGGTAGCATGGACATCTCTAAATGTTGATTCTTCCAGTCCATGAGCATGGAATATTTTTCCATTTGTTTGTGTACTCTTTGATTTCTTTGAGCAGTATTTTGTAGTTTTCATTGTAAAGGTCTTTCACTTTTCTGGTTAGGAAGACGCCAAGACATTTTATTTATTTAGTTTTGTGTGTGGCTATTATGAATGGGATTGTGCTTTTTTTTTTTTTTTTTTGAGTTGGAGTCTCACTCGGTCGCTCAGACTGGAGTGCAGTGGCCGCTCCCGGCCACCGCAGCCTCGCCTGCTGAGCTCCTGTGATCCTTCTGCCTCAGCCTTCCGAGTAGCCGGAATTACAGGCATGCGCTACCACGCCCGGCTGATTTTTTTTTGATATATTGTAGAGATGAGGTCTCACTGCCCAGGCGGGTCTTGAACCCGCAGGCTCAGGAATCCACTCACCTCAGCCTCCCAAAGGCATGGGATTACAGGCTGAGCCACCGAGCCCGACTGGGATTGTGCTTTTTATTTGGGTTTCTGTTTGTTTATTGTTGGGTGTATAGGACTAATACTGACTTTTGCCATTGATTTTATGCCCTGAGACTTTGCCAAAGTCCTTCGTTAGTGCAAGGAGGTTTTGAACATTCTCTTGGGTTTTCAAGGTAGAAAATCATGTCATCTGCAAAAAGAGGTATCTTGACTTCCTCTTTTCCTATTTGGATATCCCTGATTTCCTTCTCTTGTCTGATTGCTTTAGCTAGGACTTCCAATACTATGTTGAACAGGAGGGGTGAGAGTGAGCTCCTTGTCTTGTTCCTGTTTTCAGGGGAAATGGTGCTGATTTCTGTTTAATGTTGGCTGTGGGTTTTCCATAGATGACTCTTACTACTTTGAGTCATGTTCTATCTATGCTTAGATGGTAGAGGATTTAATTCCAGAAGGGTGTTGAATATTATCAACAACTTTTTCTGCATCTAATTATATAATCATGTGATTTTCATCTTTACATATGTTGATGTACTTAATTATGTTTATGGTCCTGGGTATGTTGAACTATCCCTGCATCCCAGAGATGAAACCTACTTGGTCATGGTGGATGATTTTTGAGATGTGTTGTTGGACCTGGTTTACTAGAATCTTGTTGAGAATTTTAGCAGCTATGTTCATCAAGGGTATTGGCCTGTAGTTCTCTTTCTGTGTTGAATCGTTACCCAGTTTGGGTATCAATGTGATTTTGACTTCACAAAATGATTTTGGGAGAGTTCCATCTTTCATGATTGCCTTGAATACTTTAAGTAGTATTGATATCTGCTCCTACTTGTATGTTTTGTAGAATACTGCTAGAATGTCATCTATCTGATTCAGGACTTTTTAAAAAAATTATTTTTATAGGCAGTTTTCTTATAACATAATCAATTTCCTGGGTTATAATTCATCAATTTAGGTTCTCAATTTTTTTCTTGTTTCAACCTGGAGAGGTTGTGTGATGTCAGAAATTTCTCCATTTCATTTAGGTTTTCACGTTTATTTTTTCATGCAAATGTACATTGTAATCTCTGATAACCTTCTGCATTTCTTTTAGGTTAGTTGTGAATTGAATTTTGGCATTTCTGATTGTGTTTATTTGTGCTTTTTCCATTTAATTTGGTAAGTCTAGCTAGGGATCCATCAATCTTGTTTATTCTTTCAAAAAATTGGTTTTTGTTTCATTTACTTTTTATATTAACTTTTTTTCTTCTATGTCTCTAAATTGGGCTTTTATTTTGGTGATCTGGATTCCTCTGCTGAAGCTAGGGTTTTAGTGGTCTGGTTTTTCCAACCTCCTTGGATAATTTTGTCTGTTAACTTGCAATGCTTTCATTTTCTACATGTGTGTTCATAGAGATATAAGCTCCCCTGTTAGCACTGCTTTCATGGCATTATAGAGATTTGGGTAAGATGTTTCTTTGTTTTAATTTATTTCCAGGAATTTTTAAATTTCTGTTTTGATTTCTGTGTTGACCCAGGAGTTATTTAGTACCATGCTATTTAGTGTCCATGTCTTTGTGGGTTTTTCAGAGAACTCTGTTGCTCTTGATATGCTGTTACCTGGACAAAAGAGTTTGTTAGGTTTTATCCATATAAAGGTACTTTTTCCCCTTTCCATACAGTACTTTATGAAAGAAAGTCTTAAACAACACACATTTAAGGGGTGGAAAATTACTTGGCACATTTTTGAGGAGATGATTATTTAAAATAAATGATGTGCTATTATTCTTCATGTAAGATTTGTCTACTCTCTGCATTCATTCTGTTTTTTATATCACCATGGACTCAGATTACTTTTATACTCTTACATTAAATAGTAAATATTTTATTTTGTTGCTCAAATTGTTTTGGCATCAGTCATTTGGAACTCTTTCATTTTTTTAATGTCTTTTTAACATACTTTTATCATTAGGTTTTGTTTTGCTTTTATTACACACCTTTCTTCCTGGTATTAAAGGATACTCTGAATTCATCTTTTATATTTTCTTCTCCAACCCTAGAATCAGCCATTTCTCCAAGAATGAGCTCTCACGCCTTATTGAAGAACGTTATCAAAAAAAAAAAAAAATAACTGAATAGGGAGTGTGCTTTTTGCTATCTGAGTCTTTGATTTATCTCAAATGAAAGAACAAGGGAATAGATGCCTTCATCCATATTATATATAATATATATCCTTATTTATTCACCAGTATTTTTGTATTTTAATTTTATACTAACAGATAGCATGCGTTCTATTTTGTACAACAAAACATGTTTTGAAATATATATATATATATAAAATGATGATTCAATGTAGCTAATTAAAGAGTACATCACCACACATAATTATCATTTTTGCTTTAGTACATAACATATACATTTGAGAATATCAATGTTTTCTTAGATTCCACTTGTGAGTGAGATCATGCAATATTTGTTTTTCATGCCAGGATTATTTCACTTAATGCAATGTCATGTTGTTGCAAATGATATAATTCCCTTCTTTTTAAAGGCTGAATAGTATTCCTTTGTGTACATTACATTTTCTTTACTTATCTATTGATAGTTTGATTTTGTTTGTTGGCTACTGTGAATAGTGCTGTAATAAATACATAAATGCAAATATCTTTTGATATAATGATTTCATTTTCTTAAAATATATGCCCAGTGGTGGGATTGGTATATCATATGGTAGTTCCACTTTATTTTTTTGGAAACCTCCATAATGCTTTCCATAATTACTATACTAATTTACATTCCCATTAAGAGTATATAAGGGTTCCCATTTCTTCACATTCATACAAAAACTTACCATCTTTTGCCTTTTTGATAATAACATTTCTCTGATTAGTGATGTTGAAAATTTAATCATATATCTGTTGGCCATTTGATAGTCTTTCTTTGAGAGATGTCTACTTAGATATTTTGCTCATTTTAAAATTTGGTTATTTGGGGGCTTTTGCTGTTAATTTGTTCATGTTTCCTACATATGTTGACTATTAATCCTTTGTCAGATGTATGATTTTCAAATATTTCCTTTCATTCTGAAGATTGCTTCTTTTAAAATAGCAGCCTATGAATCTACACAGAAATATAAATATTTTAACAATATTGATTATTCTAATCCACTAATGTGGGATAACGTACTATTTATTTGTGTCCCCTTCGATCTGTTTTATCAGTGTTTTACAATTTTAATTGTGAAGACCTTTTACCTTTTTGGTTAAATTTATTCCTACTGTTTCTAATTTTCTTGAATACAGTGAGTGGACTTTTAAAATTAGTTTTTAATATAGTTTGTTATTAGTTTATAGAAAGGCTACTAATTTCTATATGTTGATTTTGTATTCTGTAACTTTACCACATTTATTTTTTAGTTCTAACAGTTTATGGTACACATATATAATATGATTATGTTATTACAGCAGAGACTATATAAATATCTTTTTAAAATTCAAAGTGTGTGTGTGTGTGTGTATGTGTTTACTGTTGTCAGTTCCAGCAGGAATTTCTTTTTTTTTAATTAATCAATATTTTTTATTATGGTTTTGTGGGGTACAGGTAAGGGTTAGGTGTACAATTACGTTTCATTCAGGCACCCTGTTGATAAGAGGTGTTTTCCCATCCCCAGACAGATATTTGCCACTTTAATCCTATCCCCCTACCCCCCCATAGTTTCCCAGTACCGTCAATCATTTTCTTATAGTATTACATTGGATGTTCAAGGTCCATTATATGAGTGAGAACATGTGATACTCGGATCTTTGTTTCTTGAGAGGTCACTCAGTATTATAGACTCTAGTTACATCCAGATTGCTGTGAAATTCATGATTTTGTTCTTTTTTATGGCTGCATGTATATGTACCACATTTTTTTAATCCAGTCCTCTTTGGATGGGCAGCTTGGTTGTTTCCAGATTCTTGCTATTGTGAACAATGCTGCAATAAACATACATGTGCAGGTATCTTTTTTATAGAGTGATTTGAGTTCTTCAGGGTATATTCCCAGTAGGGGGATTGCGGGGTCATATGGGAGGTTGATATTTAGAGCTTTTAGGAATCATCACACTGCTTTCCACAGAGGTTGCACTAGTTTACACTCCCACCAACAGTGTAGAAGTGTTCCCTTTTCACCACACCCTCTCCAGCGGCTGTTATTTTTTGAGTTGTTGATAATTGCCATTCTGACTGGAGTTAGGTGGTATCTCAGTGTGGTTTTGATTTGCATCTCCCTGATGATTAGTGAGGTTGAGTATTTCTTAATGTGTTTGTTGACTGCTCGGATGTCTTCTTTTGTGAAGTGTCTGATCATATCTTTTGCCCATTGTATAATGGGTTGTTTGTTTTCTTCTTTTCAGTACATTTCAGTTCCTTGTAGATCCAGGAGGTTAAGCCTTTGTCAGACCTAGAGTTGGCAAATACTTTTTCCCAGTCTGTAGGCTGTCTCCCTCCTCTCTTGATGGTTTCTTTGGCTTTGCAGAAGCTTGTCAGTTTAATAAGGTCCCATTTGTCTATCTTCTCTCTTATGACCTGTGGGTTTCGGGTTTTGTACAGGAATTGGATGCCAGTTCCGATTTCCATGAGGGTATTTCCTTCCTTTTCTAAGGTTCTTATGGTTTGAGATTTTACATTTAGGTCTCTGATCCATTTGGAGTTAACCTTTGTGCATGGGGATAGATAGGGGTCCTGTTTCCATCTTCTGCATGTGGTCAGGCAGTTTTCCCAGCACCATTTACTGAATAGGTTCTC
>NW_007214506.1:11186-12831 GCF_000164805.1 Carlito syrichta
TTGCTATGATCTTGTTGAGAATTTTAGCATCTATGTTCTCAAAGATATTGGCCTGTAGTTCTCTTTCTTTGTTGGATCTTTACCTGGCTTGGGTATCAATGTGATGTTAGCTTCGTAAAATGATTTGGCGAGAGTTCCAACTTTTTCAATCACCTGGAATACCTTCAGTAGGATTGGTATCAGCTCCTCCTTGAATGTCTTGTAGAATTCTGCTGGAAAGCCATCTGGACCAGGACTTTTTTTTGTAGGAAGTTTTCTTATTACGTAGTCAATTTCCTTGATTGTTATTGGTCTATTTAGGGTGTCAATTTCTTCTTGTTCCAACCTAGGTAAGTTGTGTGATGTCAGAAAGTCCTCCATTTCCTTAAGGTTTTCAAGTTTGTTTCCATACAAGTGTACGTAGTAGTCTCTAATGATCTTTTGTATTTTTTCAGGGTCAGATGTGACTTCATCTTTTGTGTTTCTGATTGTGCTTATTTGGTTTTTTCTCATTTTTTTCTTGGTCAGTCTAGCTAGGGGACCATCGATCTTGTGTATCCTTTCAAAGAACAAGCTTTTTGTTTCATTGATTTTTTGTCTTCTATGTCCTGGATTTGGGCTTTTATTTTCGTGATCTGGATTCTTCTGCTGAAATTAGAGTTTTTGTGGTCTTGCTTTCCCAGCTTCTTTAGGTGGCTTGTTAGGTAGTGAATTTCTGTTTCATTTTCTTCATGTGTGTTTGTAGGGATATAAATTCCTCTCTTACTACAGCTTTCATGGCATCCCAGAGATTTTGGTAAGATGTTTCTTCATTTTCATTTGTTTCCAGGTATCTTTTGATCCCTGTTTTGATTACGTCATTGATCCAGGTGTTGTTTAACATCATGCTGTTTAGTGTCCATGTCTTTGTGGGTTTTGGGGGGACTTTGTTGGTGTCAATGTTTATTTTTATTCCACTGTGGTCCGAGAAGGTGCTTGGTAGAATTTTGGTACTTTTAAATTTGCTTATGCTTGATTTATGGCCTAGTATGTGGTCGATCTTAGAATATGTTCCATGTGGTGATGAGTAGAATGTGTATTCTGTGGTCTTTGGATGGAGTGTTCTGTAGGTATCAATTAAGTCCATTTGGTCCAAAGTCATATTGATGTTCTGGATCTCATTGCTGATTTTTTGTCATTTCGATCTGTCTAGGCTTGTGAGTGGGGTATTAAAGTCCCCAGTTATGATCGTGTTAGAGTCGATATCTTTCTTTAGTTTTCCAAGAAGTTGCTTTATGAAAGTTGGCGCACCTATGTTGGGTGCATATATGTTTAGGATAGATATTTCTTGTTGATGGATTGAGACTTTTATCATTATGTAGTGGCCTTCTGTATCTTTTTTGATTTTTAATAGCTTGAAGGGTATTTTGTCTGAAATTAAGATTGCTACTCCTCCTTTCTTTTGTATTCCATTCGCCTGAAAGTTTGTTTCCCATCCTCTTACTTTGAGTCTGTGGGTGTCCTTTCTAATGAGGTGAGTCTCTTGAAGGCAATAGATTGTTGCCTGATGATATTTTATCCATTTTACCATTCTATGTCTTTTCAGTGGTGCATTTATTCCATTCACATTTTAGGCTAATACTGAAATGCAAGAGTTGATCCCTGTCATAAGGTTCTTACGAGTTGT
>NW_007214506.1:13035-24826 GCF_000164805.1 Carlito syrichta
CTTTTTCTTCTGTGTTCAGTACTTTCTTAAGTGTTTCTTGTAGAGGTGGTCTGGTGGCAGCATAGGTTCTTAGGCATTGGATATCTGAAAAGTTTTCAATTCTCCCTCACTAATGAAGCTTAGTTTGGCTGGGTAGGTAATTCCTGGTTGAAATTGTTTCTCTTTTAGAACTTTGAAGATAGGGCTCCAGGCTCTCCTGGCCTGAAGGGTTTCTGTGGATAATTCTGCTGCTATTCTAATTGGTCTTCCCTGGTAGGTAGTCTGGCCTTTTTCTCTTGCTGCCTTTAGGATTTTTCCTTTTATAGCTACTTTGTTTAGGTGAATTATTATGTGTCTGGGAGTTGGTCTTCTCATTTGTTGTCTTGCAGGTGTTCTTTGAATCTCCTGTGTTTGAATTTTTTCATCCTTAATGAGAAGAGGGAAGTTTTCTTGAATGATTTCATGAAATGTTTTTTCCAGTGTGGCTTCTGTTTCTCTCTCTGCCTCAGGAAGCCCAATTACTCTTAGGTTTGGTCCCTTGAAGTGATCATTCATCTCTTGCAGGTTTTGTTCTGTCTTTTTGAGCTTCTTTTCTATGCTTTTGACAGTTTGGGTTAGTTCTGTGTTTTGGTCTTCGAGCTCTGAGATTCTTTCTTCTGCTTGACTGATTCTGCTTTCCATGCTTATCAGTCTGTTGTTCATTTCCATCACAGTATTCTTTACTGCTGTCATTTCTGACATCAGCTCCTTCCTATTTTCCTCTTGTCTCTCCTCAATTTTTTTAATTCTCTCCATTAATGTCTTGATGTCTGGGTTTGTTGCATGTAACAGTCATTCTGTGGGCTCTTTATTGTTTGTGTTCCAGAATCTGTTTTCTCAGTGTCTGACTTCCCAGTGGTCTGTGTGAGACCTATATTCTTCTTTTGGTTTTTCTTCATTTGTGCGATTTTTCCCCCTCCCTACTTTTTCCTTCCCTCCACGTCACTGTCTTCTTTACTTCTGTTATTCAGGGGAAAAGGGGTTGGTTTTACTTCTGTTTGTTCAATCTCCTATTCTTTATGTATGTCCTCTTACTTTGTTCAATTCTGGAGTTGCACTGTAGTTTAGAGGTGGTCCTTTTTGCAGTTTTGAGATGTACTTAAGGGGAGGGCTGTGATACAAAATCTGTCTACAGGTCCTGGTATTCTCTGACAGGTGTGTGGATAATGTGGAAACCACTTCCCACTGCCCTGGAATCTGTCCGTGCAGTAGGGCTGTAGGTTTACTCCCTGAAATAAAATGTGGTTAACAGATGGGAGAGAATGGAGCAGATAGTGGGTTGAAGAGGGGAGTGGAGAGATAGAGGAGTAAGGGGGGAAACAAATGTGTGTGCCAACAAATAGAGAGAGAGGCCTATACTGAAATAGATAAAACAATAGACCACAGCTACAGATGAACCAACTCTCATACAAAAAATAAAAAATAAAAATAACACATATAGTGATGCTAACATACAAGCTAACCAACCACCTTGTTAGTGTGCTGTTCCTCTATACAAAGATATGGTTTACAGAGAGAAGAAAAGAGAAGAAAAGGAAAAAAGTAAAAAGGGAACAATACAGTAGGAATAGAATTAAATCATTAAACTAATAGAATCAATGAAGCACACTCTGAGACGTTTCGTTTAAGTCCAATGTCCTTTCAGGTCTGATTTCTAGTTTTCTTTTCAAGCTGGTAAATTAGTTTGCAGTTAAGGTCAGTTGCCCCTGGTCTGCTGTGAAGGACAGTTCAGATCACCCTCTGTTCAGCACTCTGGTCTATGTCTGTATCAAGCTTGTTTCTCCCGTTTCGGTGTTGTTACCTTGAATCGCCAGCAGGTGGTGCTATCTCAGCTACTAGCCCCAGACGGGGTGGGGCCGGACAGGAACAAGATGGCTGCCTGCCTCAGGGCAGGCAACAGGAGCCTTTCGGAGGGCTGGCGGGACAGTCTCGGTCACAGGAGAGGTGGCAGCAATCTCAGCAGATCTTCCCTGAAGGGGTTTGATGTGGATCGCCTCGGCCTGGGTGGTGTGATGTGCTACGGCCGTCACGGAGGCTTCGGTGGTGGCACCAGCAGCAGTGGGGGGAGGGGTTGTGGTTGCGGTGGTGGCACCGTTTGTGCCGCAGTGACTGTCCAGTCTGTTGCGATGTCCCAGTGGTGGCAATGGCTGAGCTCCGTATGAAGAGCAGGCTGCGATGTTGGGGTCCCCAGCCCCCCGGGGCGAGAGTCAGAGGCCCACTGCAGATCTCCTTTGCAGAGGGCTTCAGAGACCGGGTTGCCCTCTCGTGATCTTGCCGCTTCATCCCCAAGCCTCTTCTTATCCCAACTAGAATTTCAAGTAATATTAACAGAATTGGTGAAAGTGAGCGTCATTGTCTTGTTCCAGGTACTAGGGGAAATACTTTCATTCAGTATTAGGTTAGCCGTGTGTTTAGGATATATGACTTTTATTGTGTTGATGTATATACATTTTTATATAATTTATAAACTGTTTTTTATCTTGAAGTGTTTTTAAATTTTATAGAATGTGCTTTCTCAATTCATTGAGATAATATGTGTTTGTATTTTATTCTGCTAATGTGATGCATTATGCTTATATATTTGTGAATGTTTAACCATTCTTGTAATCAGGTATACTTCACATGATTTTAATAAAGAATTTCAAATGTGCTCTTTAAGTTGATTTGCTAGTACTTTGTTGATTTTGGCATCAATGTATCAGGAGTACTGGATAGGATTTTTATTTTGTGTATATGTGTCTTTGTTTGCTTTCAATATCCAAGCAATTGTGATCTTGTAGAATGAGTTTTGAAGAATTCACACCCCTTAAATTTTTTTAATTTTTATTTTGAAATTGTGGGGTACAATTCAGGGTTAGGTATACAAATGCTCACTGTGCAAGTACTCTTATTGATGAGGTGTGCACCCTTTCTCAGCTGGATATAGACTACTGTCATTCCCAACTATCTCCTCCACCTCCCTTCCCACAGTTTCCCACTACTTTCATTCCCTTTTCCACAGTAATGTGGTAGTTGTTCAAGGTTCACTTATAAGTGAGAACATGTGATACTCAGCTCTTTGTTTCAGTGTTATAAGTTCTAATTCCATCCACGTTGTTGTGACGTTCACGATTTTGTTCTTCTTTATGGCTACATAATATTCCATTGTGTATGTGTACCACATTTTTTTATCCAGTCCTCTTTTAATGGACAGCATGGTCGGTTCCATGTTCTTGCTATTGTGAACAATGCTGCGATAAACATGCATGTGTAGGTATCTTTTTTAGAGAGTGACCTGAGTTTTTCCAGGTCTATTCCCAGTAGAGAGATTGCAAGATCATAGGGAAGGTCAACTTGTAGGAGTTTTAGAAATTGCCACACTGATTTCCACAGAGACTGTACTAGTTTATATTCCCACCAACAGTGTAGAATTGTTCGCTTATTGCCACATCTTCTCCAGCATCTATTACTTTTTGAGTTATTGATGATGGCCATTCTGACTTGAGTTAAGTGGTATCTCAGTGTAGTTTTAATTTGCATTTCCTTGATGATTAGTGAGAGTGAACATTTTTTCATGTGTCTGTTGGCTGCTCATATGTCTTCTTTTGAGAAGTGCCTATTCATATCTTTTGCCCACTCATCAATGGGGCTGTTTTTTTTTTCTTTTCAGTACGTTTGAGTTCCTTATAGATCCTTGATGTTAGGCCTTTGTCAGACATGGAGTTGGCAAATATATTTTCCCAGTCTGTGGGCTATCTCCCTGCACTCTTGATGGTTTCTTTGGCTTTACAGAAGCTTGTCAATTTAATGAGAACCCACTTGTCTATTTTATCTCTTATGACCTGGGCACTTCGGGTTTTGATCAGAAATCGGTTGCCAGTTCCAACTTCCATAAGCATGTCTCCTGCATTTTCATAGGTTCCTACATTTTGAGGTTTTACATTTAGGTCTGTGATCCATTTAGAGTTAATTTTTGTGTATGAGGATAGGAAGGAGTCCTGTTTCAATCTTCTGCATGTGGTCAGCCAGTTTTCCCAATACCATTTACTGAATAGATTTTCCTCTCCTCAGTAGTGGGTGGTGGGGGCTTTGTTGAAGATGAATCGGTTGAGAAATTGAGGTTTTGCTTCTGGGATTTCAATTCTATTTCATTGGTCTATATGCCTGTTCTTGTACCAATACTAGGTTGTTTTGATTATTGTAGCTTTGTAGTATAGTTTAAAGTCTGAGAGTGTGATACCTCCTGCTTGTTTATTTATTTATTTATTTATTTATCTATTTGTTGAGGATTGTTTTCAGTATTCTTGGTTGTTTATGTTTCCATATGAATTCCTGTATTATCTTTTCTAGGTCTGAGAAGAATGTTGCTGGTCATTAGATGGGTATTGCATTAAATATGTAGATTGCCTTAGGTAAGATGGACATCTTAACAATGTTGGTTCATCCAATCCATGAGCATGGAATATTTTTCCACTTGTTTATGTCATCTTTTCTTTGAGCAGTGTTTTGTAGTTTTGATTGTAAAGGTCTTTTATGTCTTTGGTTAGGAAGATGCCAAGGTATTTCATTTTCTTGTGGATATTGTAAATGGAATTGTGTTTTTTTATTTGGGCTTCTGTTTATTATTGGTGTAGAGAAATGTGATTGTCCTTTTTACATTTATTTTATACCCTGAGACTTTGCCAAAGTCCTTTATTAGCAACAGGATGTTTTTGGCAGATTCTCTTGGGTTTTCAAGGTATACAATCATGTCATCTGCAAAGAGAGATAACTTGACTTCCTCTTTTCCTATCCAGATCCCCCTGATTGCCTTCTCTTCTCTGATTGTTCTAGCCAGGACTTCCAAAACTATGTTGAACAGGAGGGGCAAGAGTGGGCATCCTTGTCTTGTTCCAGTTTTCAATGGAAATGCTTCCAATTTCTGTCTGTTTAGGATTATGCTGGCTGTGAGTTTCCCATAGATGGCTTTTACTATTTTGAAGTGTGTTTCATCTATGCCTAGATGTTCAAGGGTTTTTATCAGGAAGGGGTGCTGGATTTTATTGAAAACTTTTTCTGCATCTAATGATATAATCATGTGGTTTTTGTTTGTACATCTGTTGATGTATTTAATTACATTTATGGTCTTACGAATGTTGAACCAGCCTTGCATCCCAGGGATAAAGCCACCTTGGCTGTGATGGATGATTTTTGAGATTAGTTGTTGAATCTGGTTTGGTAGGATCTTGTTGAGAATTTCAGCATCTCTGTTCAACAAAGATATTGACCTGTATTACTCTTTCTTTGTTGGGTCTATACCTGGCTTGGGTATAAATGTGATGTTAGCTTTATAAAATGATTTTGGGATAGTGCCATCTTTCTCAATCTCCTGGAATACTTTCAATAGAATTGGTATCAGTTCCTCCTTGTATGTTTTGTAGAATTCTGCTGAAAAGCCATCTGGTCCAGGGCTTTTTTTGTCAGTAGTTCTCTTATGACATAATCAATTTTTAGTGTCTAAATGTCTTCTTGTTTCAACCTGTGGAGGTTGGGTGATGTCAGAAAGTCCTCCACTGCCTTTAGGTTTTCAAGTTTGTTTCCATACAGCTGTATATCGTAGTCTCTGATAATCTTTTGTGTTACTTCTGGGTCAGTTGTGACTTCATCTTTTGTGTTTCTGATTGAGTTTATTTGGGCTTTTTCTCTCTTTTTCTTGGTCAGTCTGGCTAAGGGACCATCTATCTTGTTTATTCTTTCAAAGAACCAACTTTTTGTTATATTTATGTTTTGTATTATCTTTTTGTCTTCAATGTCCTGAATTTGGGCTTTTATTTTGTTAATCTGGATACTTTTGCTGAAATTAGGGTTTTGGTGGTCTTGCTTCCTTGGCTACTTGTTAGGCCATTAACCTGTGATCTTTCTATTTTCTTCATGTGTGTTTGTAAAGATATGAATTCTCCTCTTACTACTGCTTTCAAAGTATCCCAGAGGTTTTGGTAAGATGATTCTTCATTTTCATTTGTTTCCAGGTACCTTTTGATCTCTGTTTTGATTTCATCATTGACCCAGGATTTCGCTTAGCATCATACTGTTTAGTGTCCATGTCTTTGTGGATTTTGGAGGAACTTTGTTGTTGTTGATATTTATTTTTATTCCACTGTGGTCTGAGAAGGTTCATGGCAAAATTCCAGTCTTATGAAATTTGCTTCTGTTTGATATATGGTCAATGATGTGATCAATATTGGAGTATGTTCCTTGCAGTGATGAGTAGAATATATATTCTACGGTCATTGGGTGGAGTGTTCTGTAGATATCAATTATGTACATTTGTTCAAGAGTTTTATTGAGGTTCCAGATCTCCTTGCTGGTTTTTTTGTCTTGTTGATGTGTCTAGGGTTGCGAGTGAGGTATGAACATCCCCAGCTATTATAGTGTTAGAGTCTATCTCTTTTTTAAGTTTCCATACAAGCTTCTTTACGAACTTTGATGTTCTTTTGTTGGATCCATATATGTTTAAGATGGATATCTCTTGTTGATGGATTGAACATTTGTATCATTATATAGTGTACTTCATCTTTTTTAAATTTTTGATAGCTTAAAGGGTATTTTGTCTGACCTTAAAATTGCAACTTCAGCTTTTGTTTGTGTTCCATTTGCTGAAAATTTGCTTCCCATCTTTTTACTTTACTTTCTGGTGAGATGAGTCCCTTGGAGACAATATATTGTTGTTTTTTGATATTTTATTCATTTTGCCATTCTATGTCTTTTCAGTGGTGTACTTGGTCCATTCACATCCAGGCTAATTATTCAAATGTCAGAGTTTATTCCTGTCATAGGGTTCTTATAGAGGTGTTGCTGATCCTGTTTGTTTTTGTGTTTCTTTTGATTTTGGGGTTGATTCGTGAGTGTTTTCAATCTTTTTCTTGCACTCTTGTGAAGAATTTTATTGTTATTTTTTCCCATTCTTCTGTGTTTAATACTTTCATAAGAATTTCTTTTAGGGGTGGTCTGGAGGCAGCATAAGTTTTTAGGGGTTGACTGTCTAGGAAAGATTTTTATTCTCCCTCACTGACGAAGTTTAGTTTAGCTGGGTAGGTTATTCTTGGTTAAAATTGATTATCTTTGAGAACTTTGAAGATTGGGCTCCAAGCTCTCCTAGCCTGAAGGGTTTCTGTAGATAAATCTGCTGCTGTTCTAATGGGTTTTCCCAAGTAGGTAGTCTGATCTTTTTCTCTTGCTGCCTTTAGGATTTTTTCTTTTATACCTACTTTGTTTAAGTGAATTATTATGTGTCTGGGAGTTGGTCTTCTCATTTGTTGTCTTGCAGGGAACCACTTGTGTTTGAATTCAGAAAAGCACTGGTGTTTGAATTTTCATGTCACTGCTGCGATGAGGGAAGTTTTCTTGAATAATTTCATGGAATATTTGTTCCATGGTTGTCTCTGTCTCTTTTTCTGCCTAAAGAAGTCCAATTACTCTTAGGTTTGTTCTCTTGCCAATTACTCTTAGGTTTGTTCTCTTGAAGTAATTGCTCATCTCTTGAAGGTTTTGTTTTGCCTTTTTAAACTTCTTTTCTATGGTTTGAACAGTTTGCATAGTTCTGTATTTTGGACTTCAAGCTCTGAGATTCTTCTGCTTGGTTAATTCCTCTTTCTATGCTTATTAGTTTGTTATTTGTTTCATTCATAGTATTCTTCACTGCTGTTATCTCCGTTATCAACTCCTTCCTATTTTCCTCTTGTCTCTCCTCAATTCTTTTTATTCTTTCTATTAGTGTCTTGATGTCTGGGTTTGTAGTATTTGACAGTCTTTCTGGGGGCTCTTTGTTATTTGCATTTCAAAGTCTGTTTTCTCAGGGTCTGGTCTCCCTGGGAGACCTATATTTTTATTTTTATTTTTCTTCATTTGTGTATATTTTCCTCCCCACTTTTTCCTCCCCCTTCTTTAATTTCATTGTTCAGGGGTGGCAGGGTTGCTTTTACTTCTGTTTGTTTGATCTCCCATTCTTCCTTTTGTGAATCCTTTAGCTTTGTTTCCTTCTGAAGCTTGACTGTGGGTTGAGGATTGCATTTTTCTTTTTGCAGTTTTGAGATTGTATTGAGGGGGAAGCTGTGATTCAAAATCTATCTGCAGATCACAGTATCCACTGAATACCCTGGAATCTATTTCCCACTGCCTTGTAACTGTCCACACAGCGGGGGAATAGGTTTACTCCATGAAAACAAAATGTGGTAAGAAAAAGGAATCGGGTGGAACAGGATAGGGGAGGAAAAGGAAGGTGGAGAATGAGAAGAGTAAGAGGGAAAAACAGACAAACGTACTGACAAATAAATGAAAGGGGACACAAAGACAGAAAATGTAAGAAAAAAGACAAAAAACTAAAAAACCTACAAAACAAAAAACTAAAGCATACAATCATACAGACACAAAGGCCAATCAACCTCCTTACTGATACTATTCCTTTACACAAGCATGAAGTCTAAAGGATTAAAAAAATTACTAAACTAACATAGGCAAACCTGGTACAAAAACACTATCAATAGCAATAAGAAGAGATAAAAAAGAAGAAAACTGAAAAAGGATAAGTAATACAAACATACAAAAAAATTTATAAGAACCTCAGGACATTTCAATAATCAGCCTGAATGTAAATGGAGTATATGTACCACTGCTAAGACACAGAATGGCAAACTGTACAAGAAACCATGACCCAATTATTTGCTGCATCCAGGAGACTCATCTCCCTACAAGGGATGCACACAGACTCAAAGTTAAAGGATGGAAAATGAGATTCCAGGAAAATGGATCACAAAAGGTAGGAGTTGCAATCCTAATATATATCAACAACAACAACATTTTCCCAAAGTCCACAAAGACATGGACACTAAACAGCATGACGCTAAACAACTACTGGGTCAACACTGAAATCAAAGCAGAAATTGAAAGATTCCTGGAAACAAATGAAAATGAAGACACATCTTACCCAAAACTCTGGGATGCCATGAAATCAGTTCTAAGAGGGAATTTTATATTTCTACCAGCACACATCAAGAAAATGGAAAGATCACAAGTGGAGAGACTAGCAAAACCACCTAAGGGAGCTAGAAGGAGAAGACCACCAAAATCCCAACTTTAGCAGAAGAATCCAAATCACCAAAATAAGAGCCCAATTATGGGTCACAGAAGAAAAAAAAAAATCATAGAAAACATCAACAAAACAAAAAGTTGGTTCTTTGAAAGAATTAACAAGATTGATGGTCCCCTAGACAAAATAACCAAGATAAAGAGAGAAAAAATCCAAATAAACACAGCCAGAAATACAAAAGATCAAATCAAAACAGACCCCAAAGCAATACAAAAGATTATCTAAGATTACTATGTACACCTGTATGGAAACAAACTTGATAACCTAAATGAAATGGAAGACATTCTGACATCACACAACCTCCCCAGGCTGAAACAAGGATACATTGAGACACTAAATGTATCAATAAAATCCCAGGAAATGGACACTGTCATATGAAAACTACCTACAGAATAAGCCCTGGATAGGATAGCTTTCCAGCAGAATTCTACAAAATGTACAAGGAGGAGCTGATACTAATCCTGATTGAAAGTATACCAGTCAATTGAGAAAGATGGAATTCTCATAAAATCATTTTATGAAGCTAATATCACACTAATACACAAACTGGGTAAAGATTCAGCAAAAAAATAACTACAGGCTAATATCCATTATGAACATAGATGCAAAAATCCTCAGCAAGATTCTGACAAATCGGATCCAAAAACACATCACAAAAATCATTCACCATGATCAAGTAGACTTCATCCCCAGGATCCAGTGCTAATTCAACATTCACAAAATGGTAAATGTAATTAAATACATCAGCAGATGTAAAAACAATAACCACATACTTATATCATCAGATGCAGAAAAAAGCTTTTGATAAAATCCAGCATCCCTTCTTGATAAAAACCCCCAAACACCTAGGTATAGAAGGAATATACCTCAAAATAGTAAGTGCCATCTACGATTAACTCAGCACTAACATATTGTTAAATACACAGAACCTGGAAATATTTCCACTGAAAACTGGAACAAGACAAGGATGTCCACTCTCAACCCTCTTGTTCAATATTGTGTTGGAAGTCTTAGCTCAGGCAATTAGACAAGAGAAGGAAATCTGGGATATCCAAACAGGAAAAGAGGAACTCAAGTAATACCTCTTTGCTGATGATATAATCCTATACCTTGAAAATCCAGGAGAATCTGTCAAAAGACTGCTTGCATTGATAAAGGACTTTGGCAAAGTCTCAGGGTACAAAATGAATGTGCAAAAGACTTGCATTCCTATACATCAGCAACAAGCAGGCAGAGACCCAAATTAAAAGCACCATCTCATTCACAATATTCACACACAAAAAAATGAAATACCTCGGCATCTTCCTAATCAGAGAAGTGAAAAACATTTGCAATGAGAACTACAAAACATTACTCAAAGAAACCCAAGAGGACACAAACACATGAAAAAAATATTCCATGCTCATGCATAGGAAGCATCAACATTGTTAAAATGTCCATCCTATGAAAGGCAATCTACAGATTCAATGCAATAGCCATTAAGTTACCAACATCTTTCTCCTCAGACTAGGAAATGACAATACATTCATATGGAAACATAAATGACCACAAACAGCCAAAACAATCCTTAGCAAAAGAAGCAAAGCAGGAGGTATCGTACTTCCAGACTTCAAATTTTACTATAAGGCTACAGTAATCAAACAGCCTGGTATTCATACAAGAGCAGGCCTATAGACCAATGGAACAGGATTGAGATTCTGGAAGTAAAGCCTTTATTTCTCTACCAACTCACATTTGACAAAGGCTCCAACAACAACCACCGGGGAGAGGAGAACCTATTCAGCAAATGGTGCTGGGAAAACTGACTGATCACATGCAGACAATTGAAAGAGGACCCCTACTTATCACCAGACACAAAAATGAACTCTAAATGGATCAAAGACCAAAATGTAAAATCTCAAACTATAAGAATCTTAGAAAACACAGGAGACATCTTTATGGAAGTTGGAACTGGCAACCAATTCCTATTCGGAACACTAAAGGTGGTGGGAGCCAGTCATGAAGGCCTGCCTGCTGACAAAGTCCAGGGGGCTGAAGACCCCAGGCCACAAAGTGAGCCTGGGCAGCTGAAATACTCACTTCTACTATTTTTTATTGATACGGCTGGAAAATTCTGTACAGTCTGAAGACAAAAAAAAAGTTCAATTGATATTATACATCCCCGCATGCTAAGGAACTAGAGGAGAGTCTACGAGATCATTACCTTTGCTTTACCCAAACTCCCTCCTGTATTTCCACATCCCCAACCTCCTAGTGTTAGGCCATGCTATTGCAAGATTAAGCATTATGGTTGGAAAAAGTAAAATAGGACAAGAAATGCTCCTTTTGATGTTCATTAAGGAACTCATTGGCTCTGCCAAATAATTACAAGTAAGGACTTTAAACATCAGGTGTGGGTAGATGATTGCTTGATAAATTCTGTTCCTTGTAATTGGTGATTGACTAGAGATATTCAGAGATGTTGCTTTACCCCAGCTAATTGTGATTGGTATACTTTGTATTTCAAAGGAGAACACCAGTTCACAAATGGCATTTATTTGAGTTTTAAATATGGAATTTAACGTACACTTATATGGTCATTTTAATGTTTTGCCACTTCTTGCCATTTAAATTTAGCACATATAGGATTATGCTATAGATTGAGTTGCTGTAACAGTATAGAACTATCTT
>NW_007214507.1:0-2006 GCF_000164805.1 Carlito syrichta
AACCAGCCTGAACTTGAATGGGCTAAATGCATCACTGAAAAGACAAAGAATGACAAACTGGATTCAAAAAGCACAACCAAACAATATGCTGACTTCAGGAAACACATCTCACTACAAAAGACACACACAGACTCAAAGTTAGAGGATGGAAAATAAACATTCAGGTGAATAGAAAAAAATGGAAGGAATTAGAATTTTAATATCAGACAAAATAGCCTTCAAGTTATCAAGATTCAGAACAGGACATCATAATGATAAAAGTTTCAACCCATATTTAGAAATATCTATCCTAAACATATATGCATCCAACACCTGCATAATAAACATTTGTATACCTAACCCTGAATTGTACCTCACATCTTTATAATAAAACATATATATTAAAAAAAGAGAAAGGGATTGGCAGTAGTAGGAAACTGCAAGGGGGGAGGTAGGATTGACAATTGAGGGAAACTGCCAGGGGAGAGAGGGGCATATCTCATCAACAAGGGTACCTGCATAATGAACATTTGTATACCTAACCCTGAATTGTACCCCACATCTTTAAAAATAATAATAAAATAAAAATAACAAAGAAAGAAAACAGAAAGATCACAAGAAAACATGTTAACAACACACCTAAGGGAACTGAAAAGGCCTGACCACCAAAATCCTAACTTTAGCAAAAGAATCCAGATCACCAAAATAAAAGTCCAACTACAGGACATAGAAGACAAAAATATCATAGAAAATATCAGCAAAACCAAAAAGTGGTTCGTTGAAAGGATAAATAATATTGATGGACCTGTACCCAGATTGACCAAGAAAAAGAAGGAAAAAGTCCATATAAACACAATTAGAAATACAAAGGATGAAGCCACACTGATTCCAAAGAAATTCAGAAGATTATCAGAGATTACTATGCACACCTGTAGAGAAAAAAAAAACTTGAAAACCTAAATAAAAACGAGGAATTTCTGACCTCACGCAATCTCCTGAGGTTGAAACAAGAAGAAATTAAAATTTTAAATAGAACAATAACAACCCAGGAAATTGACTCCATCATAAGAATGTTACCTACAAAAAAGTATTGAACCAGACTGCTTCCCAGCTAAATTCTGCAAAACATATGAAGAGGAGTTGATACAGATTATATCAAAAGTATTCCAGGCAATCATTAAAGATAGAGCTCTCCCCAAATTATTTTATGAAGCTAACATCACACTGATACCCAAATCTGGAAAAGATCCAACAAGGAAAGAAAATTAGAGACCAATCTCCCTAAGGAACTTAGAGGCAAAAATTGTCCACAAAATTCTAGCAAATCAGCTCCAACAGCAAATCTCAAGAATGATCATCATGACAAAGTAGGCTTCATCCCCAGGATGCAGAGCTGGTTCAACATCCACAAGACCATGAATGTAACTGAATACATCAACAGATGTAAAAACAAGAACCACATATTATAGCCTAACATGTAGAAAGCTTGTGACAAAATCCAGCATCCCTTCTTGATAAAACATAAAATAAGATCTGTGAGCTCCTTATCACAGATTTAAAATTCCCCAAAATAGTAAGAGTCATCTACATTAAGCCCATAGCCAACATATTGCTCAATGGACAGAAGTTGTAAGTATTTATACTGAAAATGGGAAAAAGACAAGATTGCCCATTCTCACCACTCCTGTTCAACATGGTGTTGGAAGTCCTAACTAAAGCAATCAGGCAAGAGAAGGATATTATAGGTATATAAATAGGAAAAGAGGAAGTTAAGCTATCCTTTTTTGAAATATATTTTTTTATTTTAAAGTTGTGGGTTACAGTTAAGGGTTAGGTATACAAATATGCATTGTTCAGATGCCCTTGTTGCTGATGTGTCTCCCCCATCCCAAGACAGATATCGACTACTGTTAATCCCACCTTCCTTCCCCTCCCTGACCCCCTATAGTTTCTTGCCACTGTCAATCCTTTTCTTATAGCATTATGATAGTTGTTCAAGGTCCACTTATGAGTGAGAATATGTGATA
>NW_007214508.1:0-2013 GCF_000164805.1 Carlito syrichta
ATATTTAGAAATATCTATCCTAAACATATATGCATTCAAGGGTACCTGCATAATGAACATTTGTATACCTAACCCTGAATTGTACCCCACATCTTTAAAAATAATAATAAAATAAAAATAACAAAGAAAGAAAACAGAAAGATCACAAGAAAACATGTTAACAACACACCTAAGGGAACTGAAAAGGCCTGACCACCAAAATCCTAACTTTAGCAAAAGAATCCAGATCACCAAAATAAAAGTCCAACTACAGGACATAGAAGACAAAAATATCATAGAAAATATCAGCAAAACCAAAAAGTGGTTCGTTGAAAGGATAAATAATATTGATGGACCTGTACCCAGATTGACCAAGAAAAAGAAGGAAAAAGTCCATATAAACACAATTAGAAATACAAAGGATGAAGCCACACTGATTCCAAAGAAATTCAGAAGATTATCAGAGATTACTATGCACACCTGTAGAGAAAAAAAAAACTTGAAAACCTAAATAAAAACGAGGAATTTCTGACCTCACGCAATCTCCTGAGGTTGAAACAAGAAGAAATTAAAATTTTAAATAGAACAATAACAACCCAGGAAATTGACTCCATCATAAGAATGTTACCTACAAAAAAGTATTGAACCAGACTGCTTCCCAGCTAAATTCTGCAAAACATATGAAGAGGAGTTGATACAGATTATATCAAAAGTATTCCAGGCAATCATTAAAGATAGAGCTCTCCCCAAATTATTTTATGAAGCTAACATCACACTGATACCCAAATCTGGAAAAGATCCAACAAGGAAAGAAAATTAGAGACCAATCTCCCTAAGGAACTTAGAGGCAAAAATTGTCCACAAAATTCTAGCAAATCAGCTCCAACAGCAAATCTCAAGAATGATCATCATGACAAAGTAGGCTTCATCCCCAGGATGCAGAGCTGGTTCAACATCCACAAGACCATGAATGTAACTGAATACATCAACAGATGTAAAAACAAGAACCACATATTATAGCCTAACATGTAGAAAGCTTGTGACAAAATCCAGCATCCCTTCTTGATAAAACATAAAATAAGATCTGTGAGCTCCTTATCACAGATTTAAAATTCCCCAAAATAGTAAGAGTCATCTACATTAAGCCCATAGCCAACATATTGCTCAATGGACAGAAGTTGTAAGTATTTATACTGAAAATGGGAAAAAGACAAGATTGCCCATTCTCACCACTCCTGTTCAACATGGTGTTGGAAGTCCTAACTAAAGCAATCAGGCAAGAGAAGGATATTATAGGTATATAAATAGGAAAAGAGGAAGTTAAGCTATCCTTTTTTGAAATATATTTTTTTATTTTAAAGTTGTGGGTTACAGTTAAGGGTTAGGTATACAAATATGCATTGTTCAGATGCCCTTGTTGCTGATGTGTCTCCCCCATCCCAAGACAGATATCGACTACTGTTAATCCCACCTTCCTTCCCCTCCCTGACCCCCTATAGTTTCTTGCCACTGTCAATCCTTTTCTTATAGCATTATGATAGTTGTTCAAGGTCCACTTATGAGTGAGAATATGTGATACTCAGATCTTTGTTTCTATGAGAGATCACTCAGTATTATAAACTCCAACTCCATCCAGGTTGCTGCAAAATTCATAATTTTGTTCTTTTTAATGACTGTGTAATACTCCATTGTGTATATGTACCACATTTTTTAAATCCAATCCTCTTTTGATGGACAGCATGGTCTGTTCCATGATCTTGCTATTGTGAACAATGCTGCGATAAGCATACGTGTGCAGGTATCTTTTTTATAGAGTGATTTGAGTTCTTCAGGGTATATTCCCAGTAGGGGGATTGCAGGGTCATATGGAAGGTCGATTTTTAGAGCTTTTAGGAATCACCACACTAATTTCCAGACCAATGGAATAGAATTAAGCTATCCTTTTTTGCAGACAACATAATCCTATACCTTGAAAATCCAAGTGGGTTTGCCAAAAAACTCCTTGCACTGATAAATGACTTTGAAAGTCTCGAA
>NW_007214508.1:2182-84079 GCF_000164805.1 Carlito syrichta
ACAAACTACAAAACACTGCTTAAAGAAATCAAAGAGGACACAAACAAATGGGAAAACCTTTCATGCTCATGGATTAGAAGAATCAGTATTGTGAAGATGTTCATCTTTTCCAAGGCAATCTACAGATTCAATGCAATACTTATCAAATTACCAACAAACATCATTCTTCTAAGACCTGGAAACAGTACAGAAATTCATATGGAATTTCATGAAAATAGACAAAACAATTATCAGCAAAAGATAGACTACAATAATCAAAACAGTCTGGTATTGGCACAACAATAGGCATATAAACCAATGGAATAAAATCGACATTCTTTGACAAAGCTATCAATAGCAACCACCAGGGAAAGGAGAACTTATTCAGCAAATGTTGCTGGGAAAACTGGCTGACCACATGGAGAATGAATCAGGGTCCACATCTATTGCCATATTAAAAAATCAATTCTAAATATATTAAAGACCTAAATGTAAAACCTCAAATTATAACAATTTTAGAAAAAAACACAAGAGACACTCTTATGCACATTGGAGTAGGTAGTCAATTTTTGATCATAACCCCAAAAGCATATACCATAAAAGATGATAGACAAATGGGACCTCATCAAACTGAAACACTTTTTCACAAAGAAAACCATCAATAAGATGGGGAGACAACCCACAGAATGAAAAAAATATATATTTTCCAACTGTGTATCTGACAAAGGCCTAACATCCAGGATTTACAAGGAAGTCAAATGAGTCAAACGGAAAAAAAAAATTATTAAAAATGGACAGAGGACTTGAACAAACACTCTCAAATGAAGACATGAGCAGCCAAGAGATACATGAAAAAATGCTCAGCCTCACTATTCATCAGAGAAATGGAAATCAAAACCAAATTGACCTAGCACCTTACCCCAATAAGGATTAATAAATCACAAAACAATAGATTTTGGTGTGGGTGCAGGGAAAAGGGGATACTTCTACATTGTTGGTGGGAATGCAAGCTAGCTCAAGCTCTGTGGAAAATAGTGTGGTGATACCTAAGAAAAATAGAAATTCACCTTCCATACAATTCAGCAATATACCTGGAGAAGCAAAAACACCTGCACATGCACGTTTATTGCCAAAGCATTCACAATAGCAAAAGCATGGAACCAATTCTACTGCCCAGTGAAAGTAGACCAAATAAAGAAAATATGGTGCATATACACGATGGAATACTAAGCAGCCATAAAGAAGAACAAATCATGAACTTCTCAGCAAATTGAATGGAATTAGAGATAATCAATCTTAGTATCTAACACAGAAACCAAGAGCAAATTACTACATGCTCTCACTCTGAAGTGAGACCCAAACATTACTCACAACAGTACAAGGAAGGAATTGATGTTTGTGGGACACTTCCAGGGGAGGGAGGAAAGGGGGACACAAAATAACAGGAAATCTGACTTATGTTACTAGCAGAAGTGAAGACCAGTTGGAGACCCAAACTTAACCTGCACAAGATAACATAGATTACTTATGCACCTAATACTGACATGCAGTTCCACATTTTTAAAATAAAATATTTTTTTAAAAAAGAATGGATTGCAGAACAGGAAGACAAAGCTTTCTAATTAACCCAATTGGACTATAACAACAAAAAAATAATCAAGATAATAAAAAGTCTTCAGAAAGATAGGATTATATAACACATCCAAACCTAAGAAACATAGGTGTTCTTAAAAAAGAATAGAAGGCACCTGGTTTGAAAAACCTATTTGAGAGATTAATTCAGAAAAACATCCATGGCCTTATAAGACACTTTAACATCCAGACACAAAAAACCCAAATAACTCCCGAAAGATTTATTTTTAAAAGGTCATCACAAAAGCATATAGTCATTGAATTCTCCAAAGACAACATGATGACACAAATTCTAAGAGCAGCAACACAAAAGCATCACATAATTTTCTAAAACCAAGCCTATCAGACAAAGAGTAGACTTCTAAGTGGAAACCCTACAAGCCAGAAAGCACTGGGCCTATCTGTAATCTCCTCAAACAGAATAAGTGTCAGACAAAAAAATTGTATTCCACAAAATGAAGTTTCAAAAACTAAGGAGAAATAAAGTATTTCTCAAGGAAGTAAATGCTGCATTTGTCACCACTATACTATCTATAAAATATATGCTCAGATGAGTTCTTAACATTGAAACAAAAGGTCGATAAGCATCACTGGATAAACAGCGGAAACTATAAAATTCGCAGGGCTTATAAAATACTGACAAAATAGAGAAATTGAAACAACAAGATTAAAATCAGCATGATGAAAGGAGCGTTGCCTTACATAGTATTACTAATCTTAAACATAAATGATCTTAATGACCAACATAAAGATGTAGATTGTCACACTGGATTTAAAAAGTCAATCCAAACATCTGCTGTTTTCAAGAAATTTTCTTAACATGCAAAGACTCCTATAGATTCAAGGTAAAGTAGTGGGAAAAAAATGTTTCACACAAATGGAAATCAAAAATTAGCAAGAGTAGCTAGTCTTATGTCAGATAAAACAGACTTTAACAACAGTGGAAAAAGGCAAACAGGGACAAATTATTATATAATGATAAAGACATCGATCCAACAAAATGATGTAACAATTTTAAATGCATATCCACCCAACTTTAGAGCTCTCGTCTTTATGAAACAAATAATTATAGTAAACCTAAAAAAAAGATGGACAGAAATATAAAAATAATGAGAGAATTTACACTCCACTGACAGCAGTATATTGATCATCAAGGCAAAAAGTCAATAAAAAATTGGAGTTAAACTGGGCCTTAGAGTAAGTGGACCTGGAAGATATCTACAACACTTTCTACCCTAAAACTACAGATAAACCTTTTTCACATCAACACATGCAGCATTCTTCATGATAAACCATATAATAAACAACAAAAAAGTCCCAAGACGTTCAAAAAGGTCAATATATATCAAGAAACTTCTTAGATCTCAGAGGAGTAAAACTAAAAATCAATTTCAAAAGAAACTCTCAAAATAAAACAAATGCATGAATATTAGACAATCTACTACTGAATAATCTTTGAGTCAACAGAGAAATCAAGATGAAAAATTAAAAATTCATTGAAATAAATAATAACAATGATAAAAGCTATCAATATCTCTGGGATACAACCAAATCTATTCTTAGTGAAAAATGTATAACACTTAAGGGCTACATTAAAAAAAAAAATAGTGATCACATATTGACAACTTAATATCACAACTTAAAGAACTTTAAAAAAGAGAAACAAATCAAACTCCAAACTAGCAGAAGGAAAAAAACTACACACATCAGAACAGAACTAACAAAACTGAAACCAAAAAATAACAAAACAAAGGATAAATAAAACAAAAATTTGGTTTTCTGAAAAGATAAAAAAATTGATAGACCACCAACCGAGTTAATGAAGAAAAATAAAGAGATTTAAATTAGCTCAACCAAAAATGAAAATGGAGACATTGTAGTAATGTCATAGAAATAGAAAAGACTGACCAATATTATTATGAACACCTCTATGTCAGCCAACAAACTAGACAATCTAGAGGAAATAGATAAATTCTTGAAAACCTTCAAGTCCCCAAACACAAATCTAGAAAAAAATAGAAACTTTAATCAGACCAACAATGAGTACTGAGATTAAATTGGTAATTAAAAGTCTTCCAGCAACAAAAGGCCCAAACCTAATGGAATTATAGCTAAATTCGACCCGATTTTATTTTTTGTTGTTTATTTTTTATCTTTAATTTTAAAGATGTGGGGTGAAATTCAGGGTTAGGTATACAAATGTTCATTTATGAAGGTACTCTTGCTGATGAGGTGTTCCCCCTCTTCCCCTGGCAGTTTTCCACTACTGCCAATCCCTTTCTTATAATATTATGATAATTGCTCAAGGTCTGCTTATGAGTGAGAACATATAGTACTCTGTTCTTTGTCTCTGTGATAGATTACTGAGTATCATAGACTCTAAATCCATCCAAGTTGCTACAAAACCCATGTTTGTCCTTCTTTATGGCTGCATAATATTCCATTGTGTATATGTACCACTTTTAAAAAATCCAGTACATTTTTGATGGGCAGCATGGTTGGTTCCATATTTTTGCTATTGTGAATAGTGCTACAAGCAATGTGCATGTGCAGATATCTTTTTGTAGAATAATTTGAGTTGCTTTGGATATATTCCCAACAGGGGGAACTCTGGGTCATATAGAAGGTCAATATCCAGTTCTTTTAGAAATCACCACACTGTTTTCCAAAGAGGTGGCACTAGTTTTCATTCCCACCAGCAGTGTAGAAGCTCTCCTTTTTCTCTGCATCCTTGCCTGCATCAGTTGTTTGTTTTATTAACGATAGCCACTGTTACTGGGGTTAGGTGGTATCTCAATGTTATTTTGATTTGCGCTTCTCTGATGGTTAGTGAGGCTGAGCATTTTTTCATGCATCTGTTGGCTGCATGCATGTCTTCTTTTGAGAAATGTCTATTCATGTTTATTGCCCACTTTTGACTGGGGCTGTTTGTTTTTTTCCTTTCAGCACATTTGAGTTCCTCAATTCTACCAGATTAAAAACATTCCTACATATTTAAGTTTTTAGAGGCTATTTTAAATGGCATTGAGTTTTTGATCTTATTCTCAGCGTTGTCTTTATTGATGATAGCAGTGCTACTGATTTATGTGTATGATTTTGTAACCTAATACTTTACTTAATTCGTTTATCAAATCCAGGAGTCTTTTAGAGGATTCTTTTGAATTTTCCTATAGTATTATATCATCATCAAACAGAGATAGTTTGATTTCTTATTTTCCAATTTGGATACATTGTGTGTTTCCCCTTGCTTGATTTCTCTGGCTAAGGATTCCAGTACTATGTTGAATAGCAAGTGAGTAAACCAGCTTTGTTCAAGTTCTGAGGGGTAATGATTTGAACTTTTCCCCTTTTAGTCAAATGTTGGCTGCTGGCTTGTTATACATTGCAGTTATTATCTTGAGGTAGTTCCTTCCATGGCTATTTTAGTGAGGGTTTTTTTTTATCATGAAGGAATGCTAGATATTGTATAATGTTTTATCTGCATCTATTAAAATGATCATAAGAGTTTTGCTTTGAATTCTACTTATTTGTTGGATCACATTAATTGACTTTTTTATGTTGAACCACCTTTCATTCCTGTATAAAACACACTTGATAGGTGTGAAGTTTTTTTTATGTGCTGTTGAATCCAGTCTCCTTGTATTCATCAATGACAATGCAGTTTTCTTTTTTGCTGCTGTTTCTTGTCTTGGCTTTGTTATCAAGGTGATATTGGCTTCATAAAGTAAGGTAGTAAGAATTCTCACCATTTCAATCTTTTGAAAGAGCTTGATTAGAAATAACCAGAGGTCTTTACTATTTCTTCCCTTCTACTTATTTTGTATTTATTTTGTACCTACTTTTCTAGTTCTTTGAAGTGCATATTAATGCTGTTTAATTATAATCTTGTTATTATTGTAAGAGACATTAATTAATCTATATTTTCCGATTAGCACTGCTTTTTCTGTATTTTGCATTTGGGGTATGTTTTAATTTTCTTCTCATTTGTTTTTTAAATGTTTTAAGTTACTTCTTAATTTAGTTATTGATTCAATGGTTGTACAGGTGCATGTAACATAATTTCCATGTTGCGGTTTTTAAAAATCCTCTTGTTATGGATTAATAGTTTTGTTCTGTCACAGTCTGAGAAGATACATAATATAATTTAGATTTTTTTGTATATGTGAAGACTTGTTTTGTGGTTGATCATATAGTCTATTTTGGAGAATGTTATACCTGCTGATGAAAAAAATGTGCATTTTGTAGTAGTTGAATAAAATGTTCTATACTTGTCTGTTATGTCCATTTGTCTATTGTGCACATAAGTATATTGTTTGTCTGTTCATTTTGTGTCTAAAGAATCTCTCCAATCATGAATGTATTGTCTTGAAGTTCCTAATTATTATTGTCACTGCCACTGCTGCACTAACACCAACTCTTCCAGTGGTAAAGGAGCAAGGCCCATTTTCTGAAAAGAAAAGAAGTCTCCCACTGGAAGAAACCAAAGGCAGTGGCCCCTACTCACTCGGTATCTCCATTACCACTTTCAGCATCAGTCCAGACACTGGCAACAAGAGTCATGGCAGGAGCACAAGGGGACCAAAGACTGAGACTCAGTGGAAGAGACAACACAGGCACTCTACCATCATCTTGAAACTTGGACCAAGAAGTGCTCTGGATATGACTGCCATTAAGTAACTGACTGGAACTTTGATCCTATGAGGTGAACTCCATATCTCCGTGGGGACCCAGAGAGAGGGCAACACTGAGTGGATAAGTTCTGGAGGTACAGGGCAGCTGTAGGGTGCAAGTCACCCCATCTCTCAACCTGGCCCAGCTATGGGACAACACGTATAATTAAAAAGAAAGAACCAGTTGAAGAAGGACAGTGGTGAGTGTTGAACTAATTCAGCTCCATTCCCACAGCAGTCCACATAACATCAGACCCTCACAATAGAAAATATGATTAGGGTTCAGCAAAGGAGCCAAAGCCAATTAATGTGGGGGCAGCTCTTGTTTTGAGAATGCCATCCTGTGGGGTGAGCCTAGCTGATGTACTAGCTGCCAGTACCTAAGGAAGGGACAATCTGACACTCCACCCACAAACCAGGGCAGAGAGAGGGGACCCATTGCCTGATCGTGGGAGGTTTTAGGAAGTAAAACATGGCCAGAGAAGATCCCTCTGTTCACATGGAAAACAGGAAAGTGAGAGTCTAGGCAGTGCACCCACACCCTGCTGTGAGTCCAGTGCTGCAAAGGTTGAGAATGCACCAGCAACCCCAACCCCCACTGCACCAACCAAGAATCACAGGAAGTAGGAAACAAGGAGAGCAATGGAGTAACAACATGAAATTACAAAACATGCCACAAGAGAGAGCTCAGTGCTTGTTATATTTTTGGGGGGGAGTGGGGTGAGTGTTTGTGTTTGTTTTTCATGTTTTTCTTTTTTCTTCTTTTCTTTTCCTTTTCTTTCTTTTCTCTGTCCTTTTACTTTACCTTGGATTCAAAGAGTATGCATACATACCCATTGCTGGAATGTATTGTGTGTTGGTGGGGAGTGAGTGTCAGGGTGCCCACATCCCAGTCAGTAAACACTGTGACCTTGCAGAGAGCTTTTGAAACTTAGCACCCCCCCAACCTATGCAACTATCAAAATTGCAAAGAGATAATACAGCTCCCTACCCCTAGCCCTGTTTCAAAATTGAACAAATCAGAGGCCCTGCTCAGGGAAGGATAGGGAGCTGACCAAACAACAGAAGTAAAAACTTCTCCCTCTCTCACTGAGTAGCAGAATTAAAGAAAAAGGAAAGAAAACTGACAAATATAAGAAAAAAAGCAATAGAAGAACACAGGTAACCTCCAGAGTCCTAAAAATACAGTGCACCCAAACATCTGACCCAGGAGCTCAAACAATGGAGATCCCCTAGAATGACTGACCCCAGAACACAAATGCAGAGATCACAGAATGGATGGAAAGAATGAACAAGAGTCTAGAAAAATACGAAGCAAAAATGAATGAAATGGTAACAGAGATTTTGGTCATAAAAAAAAAAAACACTGTCCATGGAATAAACAACAAACTGATAAGCATGGAAAGCAGAATTAATCAAGTAGAGGAAAACATCTTGAGCTTGAAGACCAAAATATGGAATTAACTCAGTCTTTTAAAAACATAGAATGAAAATTTTTTTAAAAAAGAACAAAGCTTCCAAGATATGGGAGATTATATCAAGAGGCCAAACCTATGCATGATTAGTACCTGTGGAGCAGAATGAAAAACAGAGAACACCTTGGAAAAAGCATTCCATGAGGTCATTCAATAAAACTTTTCCCATCTTGCCAGATATGCGACCACCCAAACACAAGAGATACAGAACCCCCACAATGCATTAAATGAGAAGACTAACCCCTAGACACATAGCAATTTACCTACACAAAGTAGGCATAAAAAAATCCTGAAGTCAGTGAGAGAGCATGGTCAGACTATCTAATGGGGAAGGTCAATCAGAATAACACCAGACTTATTAATAGAAATGCTACAAGCTAGGAGAGATTGCAGTTCAATTTTTAAAGTTCTCAAAGATGAGCAATTCCAACCAAAAATTTTCATCCCAGCTAAGCTAAGGTTCATCAGTGATGGAGAACCAAAATCCTCCCCAGACATCCAATCTCTAAGAGATTATGCTCATTTCAGATCAGTTTTATAAGAGATGCTTAAGAAGGTATTGAGCATAGAAGAAAAAAAAAGAATGGTCATACACTTCACAAGAGTGCAAGCAAACAGAGTCAACAGAGCATATAGTGCATTCACAAAAATGAAAGCACACATACATTAATATCAAAGTTAAAAGAAAAAAAGCAGCAGCCTCACAACCCTAAGACAGGGATGGACTCTCATATTTCAGTAATCAGCTTGAACGTGAATGAATTAAATCCACCACTGAAAAGACAGAGTGGTAAAGTTAATAAAAACCTTGATCCAATAATCTGCTGTCTCCAGGAAACCCATCTCATTACAAAAAGCACCTACAGACTCAAAACTGGAGGCCAGAAAGTTAACTTTCAGGCAAATGAAAAACAGAAGAACATGGTAAAGCTATTGTAATATCAGATAAAATAACCTTCAAGCTATCAAAACTTTATAAAGAATACGGAAGGACACTACATATTGATAAAAGGTTCAATCCACCAGCAAGAAATATCCATCCTAAACATATAAGCATGCAACACAAGAGTACCACATTTATATATCAGCTTTAAATAAACTAAAAGAAGACATGGATTCACACACAATCATAACTGGAGAACAATAACCCACTAACAACCCTAGATAGCACATCGAGGCAACATATCAATAAGGAAATCCAGAACCTCTACTTGCCACTCAACCAAATGAACTTAATAGATATCTACAGAAAATTTTGCCCAACAATTATAGAGTATACATTCCACTCGCCAGCACATGGAACATGCTCCAAGATCATCCACATTCTTGAACATAAATTAAGTATAAACAAATTTCAAGAAATAATGCCATGCATATTCTCAGATCACAATGTAATAAGTATTGTCACCAACATGGATACCCTCAAAACACTCCAAGACATGGACACTAAACAATATACTGCTGAGCAAATCCCAGATTAACACAAAAATCAAGACAGAAATTAAAAGATTCTTAGAAACAAATAAAAACAAAGGCACACCTTATCAGAATCTCTGGGATGTCATTAAATTGGTATTAAGTGAAAAATTTATAACTCTGCACACACATATCAAGAAAATGGAAAATCACACAAACACACACATACAAAACAGCCTGATGTCACACCTAAAAGAGCTAGCAAGGCAAGATTGCCCAACTACTAACTTCAGCAGAAGGATCCAGATCGCAAAAAAAGTGGCTACTGCAGGACACAGAAGAAAAAAAAAATATAGAAAAAAAATCAACAAAACAAAAAGCTGGTTCTTTGAGAGGATAAATAAGATTGACAGAACCCTAGTCAGACTGACTAAGAAAGAGAGAGAGAAACCCCAGAAGTACAATGAAAATGCAAAAGATGAAGTTACAGCTGTCCCAGAAGAAATTCAAAAGATTATCAGAGATTACTACACAGACCTGTACAGAAATAAACTCAAAAACCTAAAGGAAATGGAGGACTTTCTGACATTACACAAGTGTCTAACGTTGAAACAGAAGAAATTGAGCCGGGTTCGGTGGCTCAGCCTGTAATCCCGCGCCTTTGGGAGGCTGAGGTGAGTGGATTGCCTGAGCCCACGGGTTCGAGACCCACCTGGACAGGCGAGACCTCATCTCTACAATAAATCAAAAAATCAGCCGGGCATGGTAGCACACGCCTGTAGTTCCAACTACTTGGAAGGCTGAGGTGGAAGGATCGCCGGAGCCCAGCTGGTCGAGGCTACAGTGGCTGGGAGTGGCCACTGCAACCACTGCGCTTCAGTCTGGGTGACAGAGTGAGACTCCAACTCAAAAAAAAAAAAAACACACAAGAAGAAATTGAAACATTAAACAGACCAATAACAGTGCAGGAAATCCACTTCATCATAAAAATAATCTACCTCCCAATAAAAGCCCTGGACCAGACAGTTTTCCAGCTGAACTATACAAAACATATGAGGAGAAGGTGATATCAATCCTATTCACAGTGTTCTGGGCAATCAAAAAAGATCAAACTCTCTCCAAATCATTTTATGAAGATAACATCACATTGATACCCTAACCTGGTAAAGACACAACAAGGAAAGAGAATTACAGGTCAATCTCCTTTAGGACCATACATACAAAATTTCTCAGTAAGATTCTACAAAAATGAATCCAACAACACATCTCAGGAATCATCCATGATGTCCAATTTGGCCTTATTTCTGGGATGCAAGGCTCATTCACCATTCGCCAGATCACAAACACAATGCAGTGCACTAATAGATGTAAAATCAAGAATGATACGATCATATCATTAGATGCAGAAAAAGCTTTTAACAAAATCCAGCATCCTTTCTTGAGAAAAAATACTTGAACACTTAGGCATAGAAGGGCCTTCCATCAAAACAGTAAGAGACTTCTATAATAAGCTTACAGTCAACATACTGTTCAGTGGACTTCCTCCCAAAAATGGGAACAAGACAAGGTTGCCCACTCTCGCCCCTCTAATTCAACATAGTGCTGGAAGTTAGTCTTCCTCCCTCCAACGGGAACAAGACAAGAATGTCCATTCTCACCCTTCTAGTTCTACATAGTGCTGGAAGTTCTTGCTAGAGCAATCAGGCAAGAGAAAAAAATCAGGGACATCCAAATATGAAAAGAAGATGCTAGGCTATCCCTCTTTGCAGACAATGTGATTCAATACCTTGAAAACCCAAGGGAATCCACCTAAAACCCTCCTTGCACTGATAAATGACTTTGGTAAAGTTTTGGGGCACAAAATCAACATATAGCAATCACATTTCTACACATCAGTAACAAGAAAGCAGAGAGCCAAATAAAAAGAACAATCCCATTCACAATAGCCGCAAAAGAAAAAATACTCAATAAAAACTACAAAACATTGCTCGAAGAAATCAAAGGGATCACATACAAATGGAAAAAAACATTTCATGTTAATGAATTGAAGGAATCAATATTGTCAAGATGTCCATCCTGCCTAAGGAAATCAACAGATTCAATACAATTCCCATTAAATTACAAACGTCATTTTTCTCAGACCTGGAAATGAACTATAGAAATTGATATGGAAACAAAAGAGTATGAATAGCCAAAACAATCCTCAGGAAAAAAAAAAAAAAAAAAGCAGTAGGCTTCATGCTTCCAGACATTTATATATGGCTAAAATAATCAAAATAGCCTGGTCTTTGTGCAAGAATAGAACTATAAACCAACAGAACAGGATAGAGATCTGGAAGTGAAAACTCTATCTCTCAACCAACTTATCTTTGACAAAGCCACCAGTAAAAGCCACTGGGGAGAGAAGACCTTATTTAGCAAATGGTGGTGGGAAAACTGCCTTACCACATGCAGAAGAATGAATCAGGACCCCTACCTATCACTGTGTACAAAATCAACTCTGAATGAATCAAAGATCTAAACAGAAAATCTCAAACTATAAGAATCCTGTTTTTAAAAACTCAGTAGACACCCTTACGCACATTGGAGTAGTCAACCAATTCTCAATCATAACCCCAAAAACATATACCATAAAAGATAAGATAGACAAGTGGAATTTCATCGAACTTAAAAGAACATCAAGTGGGTGGAGAGACAGTCTACAGAATGGGAAAAAAACATTTACTAGTTATATATCTGACAAATGCCTAACATCCAGGATCTACAAGGAAATCAAATGATCATAAAGGAAAAACAAACAGCCCTATTAAAAAGTGAGCAAAAGATACTAATAGACACTTCTCAAAAGAAGGCATACAAATAGCCAACAGATACTTGAAACAACGCCTTGCCTCACTGAGTCATCAGAGAAATGTAAACCAAAACTACACTGAGATACCACCTTATCACAGTATGAATTGTCATCATTAATAAATTGGAAAACAATAGATGCTGGTAAGGGTGCGAAGAAAAGGGAACGCTTCTATACTGTTGGTGGAAGTGCAAATTAGTTCAATTTCTATGGAAAAGAGTGGCAATTTTTAAAGGAACTAGAAATTGACCTTCCATATGACCCAGTAAGCCTGTTTCTGGGAATATACCTGGAGGAACTCAAGTTATTCTACAAAAAAAGATGCCTGCACATAAATGTATATTGCAGTACTATTCACAATAGGAAAAACATGCAGCCAGCCCTATTGTCCATCAAAAGTGGACTGGATAAAAAAAGTACATATACATTGAGTATTATGCAACCATAAATAAGGACAAAATTATGGACTTCACAGCAAACTGGATGAATTTAGAGTCCATTATACTCAGGGATCTATCACAGAAACAAAGAACTTAATATCACTCATAAGTGATCTCACTCATAAGTGTTCTCACTCATAAGTGGATCCTGAACATTCATCACAATACTGCAAGAGGGGAATAAATAGTAGTGGGACACTGCCAGGGGAAAGAAGGGGGGCATGTAAAATTACTAAGGGTATCTGATCTTAAATCAAGGGAAGTGTAGACCAATTGGAAGCCCAAACTTCACCTGCATGTAGACTACTTATGTATCTAATTCTGACACATCTCTATTTTTAAAAAGGGTTAAAAAAATCTTAGAATGAATAATTTTTTTAAAATGAAAAGATTGACTAAAAAGTGGGACAAAATATTTGTGAGTCATACACCTGACAAATGAATCATATGCAAAATATATGAAGAACACACACAATTCAATAGAATAAAAGCAAATTATCTGGTTAAAATGGGCAGATGACTTGAATAGACTTATCTCCTAAGAATACATAAAAATGACCAGCAGCTATATGAAAAGATGCTCAACATTACAATCATCAGGAAATACAAGTCAAAACAAAGATATATTGCCTGAACTTGTTAGTATTGCTATTATCAAAAAGATAAGAGATAAGTTCTGGAAAAGATGTGAATAATTTGGGTCTTTGTACTCTGTTGGTGAAAATGCAAAATTATGTGACTGTTACGGAAAAAGAGCATGGATATTTGCCTAAAACTTGAAAATAGTCTTCCACAAAGAGAAACCAAACTAGTGAGTGGATAATCACACATAAAATATAATATCTAAAGAAAAAACAAAAAGATGAAGTGAAGAAGGTGAGCATCAAAGAAAGAAAGAAGAGAGAAGCAAGGCATTTTGTTTGGCTGGGATCAGCAAGGATTCTGGAGAGACTTCCTCATGCATGAAAGGTTAAGTGAGAGATCCCCAGTAGTTGATGCTACTGCCGAGGACTCCTATAACACTAGCCATGAAAGAGGTTTTAGACCTTCAGAAGCACTAGAACAAACATAGAGCTCCCTAAATATTACACAAAAAACTTGTTCCAGAGGGAGAGCTCATACTGGATCTCACACCCCTTCCCCAAGTTGCAAGCAGCTTCAGCAGCTTCATAAATGATGCCATTTTAAGGGAACATACCCCAACTGTGTCTTAAGGTTCAACAGCCTCTGCATCTCAACATTTCTGGAGTCTCATTGGTATTCCTCACTCAAAGACACTGCCATAGTGGCTTAAGCAGGAGCAACTCTAAATGTCCCCATTCTCACAGTAAAAAGGAAGTCAAGCATTTTCAAGCACTTGGAGGACAAATACATTGCCCACAGCCACTGCTACTGCAGGTGGCTGTGTGGATGAGAAATGAGCAAACAGAATGCCAAACAGATGCTTATCTATCCCTGTCCTTCCCAGGAACAAGGACACAACACAGTCACTACTGTTCCAATCTGAGCAGTCACCCGGGGGCCTAGGTGACAAACCTTACCTTTGTCTACAGCATCCAGACTCTGCACACACAACTAGGGATCATGAAGGTAGAGTTTCCTGACCCATCTCTACCTTTCAGCCCCTGAGCATGTCATTCAGGGGACTGGGAAACATCTAGCCCAGTCCACCAATATTGGCACTTTAGCATTCCTCCCAGAGTCTGATGTCAGGTTTGCTAATACCACTGGCACCAAACTGCACTGGACACCTGCAGATATGGAGACTTGCTTACCCAACCCAACATAGCCCCCACTGACATCAGCATTAGTAGGTGGCTTGGATTACAGAAGATTGTGCTACTACTGCTACTGCCATCATCTATACACCATGTCTGCTGGTCAAGTGATCAAAAACCTGTCCCTCCACCTGGGACACTACTGTCACTATTAATACCCAAGTAGACCATCTGGAGGCCCAACATTTGGCTTGCCTGGACCAGCTAACACTGATGTTAGCATACAGCACTCTTAGGCCCCAAAATAGGCTCATGTAGCCCACTGCTGCCATGACTGGAGCCTGAAGATTAGACCACCTGGCAACCCAGTCCCTAGTAAAGATCCAACACAGACTTCACTAACAATTGCAGCATAGGCCACTGATAAAAATCAAAGCTATTACTGATGGTGTTTATAACTGAAAAAAATTATACAGGGACTACACTGCTGAACACACTCAGAACCAAAACAAAGTGCTCTGCATACCAAAACCCATAGATACATTTTCAGGGAAAAAAAATCTTTCCATACAAGAGTTAATTCAAAATATTAAAAGAAATAACTGTTACATAAGGTGCACAGATATTAATGTAAGGACATAAGAAACATGAAAGTGCAAATAAATGCTATACCTCAAAAGGAACAGTTATCTGACATAAGACCCTATTCAAAAAAAATGTATACAATGTCAGAAAAAAATTACATTTGTACTAGAAGACAGAAGAAAATACTGGAAAAAGTATACTGTTGGGAGCCGGCCACAGAGGCCCACTGAGCATTAGGGATCAGGAAGGGCTGTTGACCCCGAGACCATTAGGATGTGTTTGGGAGCTGTTGACCCCATTCCCTCCCTCCTTTTCCATTTGGCACAAGCAACCAGGGAAGGCTCCAGCTGGCTCTAACAGAGGACTATGAAACCAGAACGAACACAGCTAACTTGGTAGTCTATTATTCCCATTTTCCATGGTTTTTGCTTTTAAACAATTTAAGTTTAACTTTGAGTCACATTGAGGAGCCTTAGTGCAAGTCACAGGTTCTCTTGATGTGATTTTAGAAATTTATAGATATAGGTTTTAGAATATAGTTTATATTGATTAAGAAAACTTAAGTAACCATTTTTTTATAGAAGTGTGGTTAGTTCAGTTTGATTCAGGGGGGCCAGTGAAGTTTGAATTAGGTTTGCTGGTGCTAGGAGAGTGTGACTATAGCAGAAACTGTTTCATAGAAACTAGTTTGAATTAGCATAGAATAGTAAGAGGTAATATATCATTATGTTGGTTTCAGGTGTAAGCATTGAATGATGTTATGTAGCTATAAATAATTAAGGGTACATAGAAACTGGATAAGAACTTCATGTTTTTCTTCATGTTTGAAAAATACATCTGCTTGAGAGTGGGTGTGTCCTGTGTGCACCTGGACCTGGTCATGTGAAAGGTACATGCTACCTTTTGTGTAACCATAGCAGCAGGAGTTCCTGTGATAATAACTTTGCAGAGTTTGGGGATAAAAGCCCTGGGATTACACCCATTAAATGACTTCTGGTCACTTGAACAGGAGTCCAGTCTCTTTCTTTCTCCCCCCTTTCTTTCTCTTTATATCGATCCCTTCAGTTTAAATCACCAACGTCTCCACACCTACCAAGGGAACCCCGCTCTCCGCAGGGGCAGGAACCCTGCAGTATACAAAGAAAACAGAAAAACAATTTAGGATAAAAGTAAGAAATTTATCAAAAAGTTACATATGAAAACCACACCGAAATTATAGAACTGAAATTTATTGAATGAAATAAAAAATACACTTGAAAACTTTAAAAATAGATTTTTTTTAAAAAGGAAAAAAAGTAGGATTATAGTAAGCACCTGGCTCTTTGAGCTATGTTGCATACTACCTATATGAACCATTTCTTCTTTTTTCCAGAACACTGAGGGAATCGGCATGGCTGATCATCTGGTGGTATATAGGAGTATAGAAAAAATTAAGACCTCACATCACCTGGGGCATAGAATTCAACAAAGGGCTATAGTTTTTGCTAAAGGCTTCATGGACTCCACCAAAAGAAAATTCAACAAGCATAATGGAAATATTACCCATGGATCCTATTTTTTAGAACACCCATGACCTTAGGACTCCAAGTGCTTGTCCTCCAACTTGAAGTTGACACATTGCACATACACCCACAGATGGCACACAAATTTCTGCAGGCTGTGCATGAGCACACAGATAGTCAGATGAACACTACCAGCACTGGACTAAAAATAAAGTATTTAACCTATAAAATATCATTTCACTGCATCTAAGAAAAATAAACAGATCACTCTCAGCACCTGGCTCAGTATTTAGGATTAAGAAATGGTTATCAAAGATAACTTTGACTCTCCAAGAAAGTATAATAATGGAGGATTGTATTTAATTTATATGAAAGTAATGAGAGGCACTTGAAATCTCTAAGCAGCCTGTAAATATTTTTCTCTCTGAAAGTCAGTCAGTAAATACTGTAGGAAGTGACTTCATAAAGTATAAAGAAAACAAAACAAAGCAAGGTTTCAAAAAAAACCCCAAGAAAATCAAGATACATAACATCACAAAAGTTTTGCAGTAAAGGAATCAAAATCTATGTTGCATGATATGTTTTAAGAAAGCTCAATGATCCTCAAGAAAGTACAGATTAAGAGCTCAATGGTATCAGTAAAACAATGTAAAAGCAATACAAGTACAACAAACTAGAAGTCATAGAAAAACGAAACAAATAAAAATTTAAAAGCTAAATAATATAATAAATGAAAACAAAAATAAAATAAAAAGATTTTAACAGTAGAATCAAACAAAAAATACTATCAGCTCAAAGATCATACATTTGCAACTATACAGTGAGAGAAGAAAAATAATAAAACAAGAAGGAAAAATCTGTATGGCATATGGAACATCATCAAACAGACAAATAAATATTACAGGTCTTCCAGATAAAGAAGAGAGAGACCATGAAACTCAAAAATATGCAGAAGTTCAACTCAAATAGATTTTAACAAGACACTTTATAATTGAATTAGCAAGACTCAACAAGAAAGAAAGAACTTAGAAATCAGAAGGGGAAAAGCAACGCATGTAATACCAGTGAATATCTAGGAGAAACCTTGCAGTCCAGGAAACAGTGCAATAATGTATTCAAAGTGCTAAACAAACAAAACAAGAATACTATAGCCAGAAATACTGTTGCTCAGAAATTAAGGAGAAATAAAAACTTTCCTTAATTAACAAAAGCTAAGTGATATGACTTATAAGAAAGACTAAATAAAGTTCTTCAAGTTGCAGGGTGGGGGGAATGTCAATTAGTAACATAACAAAAAAAAATAAAATTCACTGATAAAAATATGTATCTAGTCTAATCTGGAATTCTCTAATACTGCAATGAAAGTACATAAAACACTTTTGATGCAATTTTAAAGTTAAACAAAACTATTAAAATTAATAATAAGATAATTTGCTGTGGGATACACAATGTAGAAATAAATGTTCAATAGGTAACATAAAATGTGGGAAGTGATAAGGAGTTTTTATATATGAGGTAAAGTTAGGCTGGTATCAGCTTAAAATAGTCTGTTATAAATATGACATGTTTTATGCTAATCTCATAGTAATCATAATAAAAAAACACTAGTAGATATATGAAAGATAAGAAAAATTTGCTATGAAATTATAGAACTAGGTAGACATAAAACGAGAAAGAAAGCAGCAAATGAACTTCAATAGAGTTAGAAAACAGGTAACAAAATGGCAACTGTAATTATTTACTCATCAATAATTATTTTTAATGTAAATGAACTAAACTAACCAAGGAAAAACATGGAATGGCTTAATGCATTGGAAAAAAATGAACAGTATGCTAACTACAAGACACTCGTTTAAGTTTAAAAGGTACACATATGCTACAAGTGAAGGAATGAAAACATATATATTCTATGCAATGCTATCCAAAAGAGAGCAGAGGAGGCTATACTTATGTCAGATAAGTTAGAATTTAAGTCATAAATATCACAAGAGGAAAACATCATTAATGACAAATGACTCCAATGTCAAAAGGATTAACAATTGCAGCTATATATGCACTCCATGTCAAAATATCTATACTTAGTAAGCAAATATTAACAGAATTGAAGGAAGAAATAAGCAACAATACAAAAATAGTAGAGACTTAAACAATTACACTCATGAATTGAATGGTTTTCAGACAAAATTAATATGAAAAGAGTGCTATAATTACACTGCAATCCAACAGAACTTAGTAAACATATAAGGATCATTTCATTCAATAGCAGTAGTATATGCACTCCTCTCAAGTGCAAATAAAACATTCTTTGAGGCAGATAATACATTGGGCCACAAAACATATTAATAAATGTAAAAAAATCATATAAGGTATTTTTACTGGCAACAATGACATAAAATTAAAAAAAGAAAAAAATTAAAAATTGACACCGTCTTAAACATTCAATGGGTCAAAAAGAAGACAAAAGAATAATAAAAAATATTTTGTGAAAAATAAAAATTGAAACACATCATGATAGTTCATGTGATCTGCGAGCAAAGCAGTTCCAGGAAAAAAATTATAACAATAAATCCCTATGCCATAAAAAGAAAAATCTTAAATAAAACAGCCTAAATTTATACCTCAAGGAAAATAACAAAGTCAGTCCAAAACTAGCAGAAGAAACAAAATAATAAAGATTAGATCTGAAAGAAACAAAATAGACTCAAATTTTAAAAAATAATTAAACTAAAACTTTTTTTAAAGATTTTTAAAATTGACAAATATTTAGCTGGAGTAACAAAAAAAAGTTTCAAGTAAAAATAATTAAAATGAAAGAGAATATGGCTGGATGTGGTGGATCATGTCAGGCATCCTAGCACTTTGAGAGGCAGAGGCAGAAAAATTACTTGAGTCCAGGAATTTGAGACTAACTTGGGTATGATCTCTACAATGTTTCTTTTCTTTTTTTTTTAATTAACCAGGTGTGTTGGCATGTGCCTTTAGTCCCATGAAGCTGAGATGAGAAGATTGCATGTGTCCAACAGGTTGATGCTGCAGTGATTTGGGATCACAACACAGCACTTTAGCCTGGAGGTCAGAGTCAGACCGTTTTAAAACAATAAAAGAAAAGAAAGAAAGAGGAATCATCACAACTGCTGCCACAGAAATGCAGATAATAATGAGACTATGATGAACAATTGCATGTTAATAAATTGAATAACTCAGAATAGTATATAAACTCCTGAGCATATAAACCTACTAAAAATATTATGGAGAAAAACTAGAAAATCTGAACAGTTAAATAACAAGAAAATTGAATCAGTAGTTATATACCTTCCAAAGAACAGAAATGTAGTACCAGTAACTTCCTTAGTGAAGTTTACCAGTCACTTAAAAAGATTAAAGTCATTTTGTTTTTGTTTTTGTTTTTACTATTATTATTTATTTCAATAGCTTCAGAGGGTACAGATATTTTTTGGTCTGATCATTATGTGTCAACTCCACCCTTCTCTGTGCTCATTCTACCCGATTTGTAATTTTTTATCCTTCCACATTTCCTCCACTTCTGAGTCTCCAGTGTCCATCAATACCATCTTTGATGCCGCTGTGAATCCTTGGTTAAGCATCCACATACATGTGAGAACATTCAGTATTTGGCTTTTTGTTCATGAGTTAATTCACTTAGGATGATGTTTTCTAATTCCATCCAGACTGACAAAACAGATAGAAAAACACAACCCAAATATTTTTTGCCTCCAAGAGACCCACTTAACACACAAAGATTCCTATAGACTCAAGGTAAAAGGATGGGAAAAATATTCCATGCAAATGGAAACTAAAAATGAACAGGAGTAGTCATTCTCATACCAGATAAAACAGATTTTAAATTAACAATAGTGAAAAATAGTTATTACATAATTATAAAGGGATAAATTGAATAAGAAGACATAACAATTTTAAATATATATGTTCCTAATACCAGTCCTAAAAAATGAGCTAGACAGCAATATAATAATAGTAAAACAATTCAAGAACCCACTGGAAGCAATAGACAGATCATCAAGACAGAATGTCAACAAAGAAACATCAGAATTAATACAGATCCTAGAGTAAATAAAATCAATAGACATGTACAGATCTTTCGATCCCCAAACTACAGAATATACATTTTCCTCATCAGAGCATGGGATATTTTTCAAGGTAGATTATATGATGAGCCACAAATCAAGTTTTTATCAAATTCAAAAAAAAAAAACAACTAAATCATATCAAGTAACTTCTCAGTCCATGTTTAAATAAAACCAGAAATTAATTCCAAGAAGACTCACAAACCCAAATTAAAACAAGGAAGTTAAACAATTTGCTCCTGAGTGATACTTGGGTCAACAGTAAAATCAAGATGGCAATTTAAAAATTTATCAAAATGAATTATAACAACGAAACAAGCTATTAAAACCTTTGAGGATGAGGGGCAAGATGTCCACCATGAAGCAGCAGACCAGCACCTCTCTTTGTTTTCTATAGCCTGCAATTGTGATTTTTACCTTTGTGATATGGATTCTTCTGCTGAAGTTAGGGTTTTGGTGATCTTGTCTTTCCAGCTTTCTTAGGTGGGATGTTAGGTGGTTTACTTGTGATCTTCCTGTTTTCTTGATGTATTGTGCAGTACTGTGAATTTTTCTCTTAACACTGTTTCATGACATCCCAAAGATTCTGATAAGCTGTGTCTTTGTTTTCATTTGTTTCCAAAATTCTTTTGATTTATTTCTTGAGTTCCATGGTGACCCAGAAGTCATTCAGCTGCATGTTGCTAACGTCCATGTCTTTGTGTGTTTTAGAGGTATTCCATTGGTGGTGATAATTATTTTTATTCCACTATAATCTGAGATGGTGCATGTAATTATTTTGATTTTTTAAAATGTGTTCATGCTCAATTTATGCCTGAGAATGTGATAGATCTTGGAGTATGTTCCTTATACTGATGAGCAGAATGCATACTCTGTAGTTTGGTGAAATGTTCTGTAGATGTCTTTTAAGTCCATTTACTCAAGCATTGAATTGAGGCTCTGGATCTCCTTGTTGGTTATTTGCCTTAATGATCTATCTATAACTTTTAGTAGGGTATTCAGGTACCCAACTATAATTGTGTGAGAGTCAATGTCCTCTCTTAGTTTACTTAGTAGTTGTCTTATAAAACCTGGTGCTCCTGTGTTGCATGCATATTTGTACCAGCTTCTCCTTGTTATGTGTTATAGAATCTATCTGGGAAGCCATCTGAACGTCTGGTCTAGCCCATGACTGTTGCACCATTGACATAGTCCTCACAGATATCTGGGTGGCCCAGTGACAAAATTCTTAGGACAGCAGGTTGACCTGGCAACTTTTGTGCCATATGCTAAGTACCTACAGAAATCTGGTTAACCTTGTGATTTTCACACTGGTCACAAAGTCCCCACAGATATTAGGTTGGCAAGGCAACAAAATTATTTGAGATAACTGGTCAGCCTGGTAACTGGCAGGTTGGTGACAACGTCCTTTTGGACATTTGGTTGATCCCATGACTATTGTGCTGAAGACAATGTTTCTGTGGACATCTGATTGACTTGGCAAAAAAATTCCCTGGGGACAGCTGGGCAACCTTGTGACTGTCATGCTTAATACTTTGTCTCCACAGACATCTGGTTGATCCAGTGACTGTCACACTGGAGATTATGTCCTTGTGGACATCTGGCTGACTCCACTACTGTTGTACCAGTGAGATAGTTTTTGCAGGATCCGGTCTGCCCAACAAAAAAATCTCTGGGGGCAACTGGTGAACTTTGTCACCAGCATCACAGTTGCAGAGTCAACCAAATGCTGTGGAAACATTGTCACCAGTGTCATGGGATCAACCAGATGTCCATGGAAAATCTGTCATGCCACAACAGTCACCAGGTTGACCAGCTGCTCAGTGGACTTATTGAAATGAGGGGACTTCATCAATGGCACAGCAATCACTGGATTGATCAGCTTCACTGGGAATTTTGTTGTTGTACTGACCAGATGTTTGCAAAAACTTGGTCAATGACATGACATTCACAAAGTCAATTAGAAGTCTCCAAGGACTTAGTCTTCCATACAATAATCACCAGGTTGACACATGTTCCCAGGGACTTTGTCACTGGTATGACAATTGTAAGGTCGACCAGAAATTTGTGATAACGTCTCCTATGTAACAGTCATCAGTTCAACCAGCTGATTTGGGAGATTTTGTTGCTGGGAAGCCCAAATGTTTGCAGGGACATTATTACTGGTATGACTGTCACAAGTTCTACCAGATATTCAAGGGAATTTTTTCACCAGCACAACAGTCACAGTGTTGACCACATGTCCCAGGAATTTTGTTGCCCAGTCAACAAGATGTCTGTGGGAACATTGTCACTGGCATGACAGTCACAAGATTGCCTAGACATCTGAGGGGATTTTGTCACTGGCACAACAGTTGCCAGTTTGATCATCGGTCCTAGGAGATTTTTTGCTGGGCCAACCAGTTACCATGGAAATGTTATCACCAGAATGACAGTTATGGTGTGGACCAGATATCCATGGGGACTTTGTTGCTGTTATGACAAGTGCCAAGTCAATTAGGTGTTTCTGGGGATCTTGTTGCCAGGCTGACCAGATGTCCATGGGGATATTATCACCAGTGCAACAATTGCAGAGTCAACCAGTTGTCTATGGGAACTTTGTCACTGGTGCCACAGTCACAGGATCAACCAACTATCTTCAAGAAATTTGTTGCTGAGTAAAGCAGATGTTTGTTGGGACTTTGTCACCAGCACAACAGTGGCAGAGTTGACAGATATCTGCAGACACTTAGTCTCCAGTGAGTCAGTCATGGTGTTGACTAGCTATCACCAGATATGTTGTCACCAGGTCAATCACATGCCATGAAAACATTTTTTCCAGCATGACAGTTGTGGAATTGAGCAGATATCTTTAGGAACTTTGCCACCAGCATAATAGTTGGGGATCAACCAGTGACTGAAAAAGCATTGTCACCATCATGACAGTTACTGGGTTGATGAGCTGTCCCTGGGGACTTCTCACCAGACCAACCAAATGTCAGCAGGGATTTTGTCACTGGAACAAAACTGACACATTCAACCAGGTGTCCAAGAAGATTTTCAATGTCATGACAGTGCTGGGTCAATTTGCTGTCTTCAAGGACTTTGTCACCTGTGCAACAGTTGCTGGTTCAATCAACTGTTCCTAGAAACTTTGTCACAGGACTGGCCACAGCCCAATAGGGACTCTGTAACTTGCACAGCAATTGCTGAGCCAACCAGATCTCAAAGGGGACTTTGTCTCCAATGTGACCATCATGATGTCAAACAGGTGCCCCTGGTGATTTTGTCACCAGGCTGCCCAAATGCCTTGGAGATATTGTCACCAATATGAGAGTTTCAGAGTTGACCAGATGTTTCCAGATATTTTGTCCCTGATGTGATAGTCATCTGATCAACCAGATGTCAACAGAGACTGAGTCTTTTGTGTAGCAGTCATGAGGTTGATCAACTGTTTTCATAAATTTTGTCATTGGGTCAACCAGATGTCATGAAAACATTGTCACTAGTGTGACAGTTGCAGCGTCAACCAGCTGCCCCCAGAGATTTTGTATCACAACTGAACAAATGCTATGAAATCACTATCACCACTGCAAAAGTTGCAAGGTTGACTTGATGTCCATGGAAAATTTGTCACTGGTGTCATACTCACTGGTTCAACTATATTCTATGGAAAATTTGTCACAGGTATGACAGTCCCTAGGTCAACCAGTTGTACTAAGAGATTTTGTCACCAGGCTGACCAGATACTGTGGAATAATTGTCCCCAGAGCAATAGTCATAAGGTTGAACAGAAGATTACAAAAGTATAGTCTTTGGCATGGTAGTCTTCAGGCCAACCAGATAGTTGCAGGAATTTTGTTACCAGTGCAACTGTCATGGGGCTGAGCAGCCATCACAAGAACATTGTTCCAGATGTTTAAGAGGACTTTGTCATCAGTGTGATGAATAGCAGGATGACAAGTTTTTCCTGGGATTTTGTCTCTGGGCCAACCAGATGCTTGCAGAGACCTAGTCTTCAGCACAATAGTTGCCAGTTCAGCCAAATGTTTGTGGGGACATTGTCAATGGGGCAACAGTCACAGGGCCAACTAACTGTTCTTGCAGACTTTGTTACCAATGAAACTAGATGTTTGTGGAGAGTTTGTCACTCATGTGACAGTCAAAGGGTCAACCAGATGCCTGTAGGAACTTAGTCTCTGGCACAATAGTTGCAAGGTCAGCCAGTTGTCCCTGGAGATTTTATTACCATGTCAACCAGATGCTGTAGAAACATTGTTATTGGTTCAACAGTTTCAGAGTCAAGCAGATATCTACAAAAACTTAGTATTTAGCAGTCATAAGCCTGCCCAGATGTGTGCAGGAACTTTGTCACTAGTGTGGCAGCACAAAGCTGAGTAATCATCCCTGGGGACTCAGTCAATGAGTTGACCAAATGTCCAAAAGGACTTTGTAACTTATATGACATATGTGGTGTCAACCAGATGTCCTCAGGGCCTTTTTACCCATGGCACAGTAAGACAGAAAGTAGGGACACAGCTGCTGATAGAGGAAAATGCCTTGAACACTTTTGGACAGGCAAAATATTTTACAGTCAATGGTGGTCACTTTGAGTGCACAGAGGCAAGAAAGCAATGGCAGATGCAGAATTCTGTGTTCCCCATCTACCGCCCTGTTCAAGACTTGAATAAGAATGGAAGAACTGCTTGGTGAAGAAGAGGAGTGAGAAATTCTAAGAAGTTTTGTGTTGGTTCATTTTTTTTCCCCAGCCTTGCACAAACCTTTGGCCCCACATCGGAGAAGGAGTCTTTGTCAGGGCTCAGCAGTGAAAAACCAGAGCCCCAGTGAAACAAGGAACTAAATCTGCAAATCAGCTGCCATTTTATTGACCAATTCCCAGGCAACCAGGCAAGAATACATTCACCTACACAGTGAATCTTACTGTCAAGCCTGCCTCTGGCAACTAGAAAAAAAAGACTGGCATCACTGTAACCAAGCAAGGCAGAGAGTAGGCATCCAGCTGTTGATTGCCAGAGACACCCTGAAAACTTTCAGATGAGTTAAACACCCTGCACCCAGCAAAGATCTCTTTGAACACACAGAGATCAGAAAGTGATGGTAGGTGCAGAAATCTGAATGCTCCATTATCTGAGGTGCACCAGGCCAGTAGAGAGACTGAAGTCCTGCCAGCTGAAAGAGTGGGGTGAGCAATTCTAAGATGCTCTGAGTTGGCTTACCCCTTCCAAACAAGCACAAGCCATCAATCACACACAGCAGAGGCTGAAAACTCTTCTGTATAATTTAATAGTGGGAGTGAAGACCTACGGGAATAAAAACTTACCACTGGTTGGAGTCAAGAGCAGAAGTAAATGCTTCTCCCTCTCTCACTGGACAACAGAATTATAGAGAAGAAAAAGTGATCTGTGGCAGATGAGTAACAATAAACAGAAAAATACAGCCAACACTCAGAGTTCTAAAGAGACAGTGCCTGAAAAAAAAGCCATCAGAACACAAGCAGTGGAAACGCCCCACAGTGACCTGCCACACATGAAAGTCACAGAAATCAGAGTTTGGGTTGCACAAATGGACAGGAACCAAAAGGAAAAAGAAGAGAAACTCAATGAAATTGTACAAGAAGTGAAAGTGGAGATAACAACATCCAAAATATCTTATTCTGAAATAATGGAAATAAAGAACTTCATCCTTCAAATTAACAACAAAGTAACAAGCATAAGAAGCAGAATCAATCAAGCAAATAAAAGAATCTCAGAACTTGAATACATAAATATGGAATTAACCCAGTCTAAAATACAACAGCATGAACAACAAAAACTCAAAAGGAGGGAGCAAAGCCTCTGAGAGACATGAGATGATACTAAGAAACAAAATGCACATCTGATTGGTATCCCTGAAGCAGAGAGGGAAATGGAAAACACCATGGAACAAGCATTCCATGAGGTCACCTAAGAAATCTTCCCCATCTTGTCAGAGATGCTACCACTCAGGCACAAGAAATTCAGATAAACCTCACAAAGTATCACATGAAAAGACCATCTTCTAGACACATTTTAATCTGCCTCCATGAAGTAAACATTAAAAAAATCCTCAAAGCACCAAAAGACAAATGTCAGACTACCTACCAGGGAAGATCCATCAGAATCACTTCAGAATTATCAGTAGAAACACTAAAAGTCAGAAGGTAATGAAGTCCAATTTTTTAGCATTCTTAAAAAGAAGCAATTACAACCAAGAATTTTCTACTCAACCAAGCTAAACTTCATCAGTGATGCAGAATTAAAATCTTTCCCAGTCATTCATCCCTAAGAGAATAAATCACTTCCAAACCAGCCCTTCAGGAGACATTTAAGAATAAATTGAACACAGAAAAAACAAGTGATTACACCCAACACAAAACTACAGGCAAGCACAGAGTCAACAGAGCACCCATGAAAATGAAAAAAGACATATAAACATAAAAGTTAAAAGGAAACAAAGCAACCCCGTATGTGGACTATGACAGGGATAAACACTCATATGCTCAATAATCAACTTGAATGTGAAAGGATTAAATGCACCACTGAATAGAAATAGAGTGGCAAACTGGATAAAAAAGAATGATCCAAATATCTGCTGCCTTCAGGAAACTCATCTCACTGGAAAGGATACCTACAAACTCAACGTTAGGAACTTTCTCAGCATAACTCTTTCAGGAGAACAGAAAAGAAAGGTACGCAGCAATATTCGATCCATCAAAAGATAAAAAGGGCACAGAAAATCACTACATTATTATAAAAGGTTCAATCCTCTCACAAAAAATTGTCATTCTAGACATATATGTACCCAACACAGAAGCACCAGGTTTTATGAAACAACTTATAAGCAAACTAAAGGACATTGATTCTAACACAGTCATAGTTGAAGACCTAAATACCCCACTAACACCTTTAGAGAGACAATTGAGGTTTAAAAAAAAAAAAACAAGATCTGGAGCCTCAACCTGACACTCAATCAAATGGACTTAATAGACATATACAGAACAGTTCACCCAGCAACTACGGAGTATACATTCTGCTCATCAGCAAATGGAGCATACTCCAAAACTGATAATATTCTCAGACATAAATAAAGCATAAAAAATTTTAAAGTTTGGAATAAGACCATGCATCTTCTCAGATCACAGTGGAATAAAAACAATTATCATCACCAATATGATTACCCCAAAATACACAATGACATGGACACTAAAAAAGAAGCTGTTGAACAACTTCTGCATCAACACAGAAATCAAGACAGATATAAAAAGATTCCTGAAAACAAACAAACAAAAAAGACACATCTTTTCAGAATCTCTAGAATGTCATAAAAGCAGTACTAAGAGAAAATTTATAACACTGTATGCACACATTAAGAAAATAGAAAGATCACAAGTAAACACCCTATTGTCACACCTAGGGAGCTGAAAAGGCAAGATAACCAAAACCCAACTCCATCAGAAGAATCCAGATTGCCAAAATAAAATCACAATTGCAGGATGTAGAAGACAAAAATATCATTAAACACAAAAAGCTGATTCTTCAACAACACAAAAAGCTGATTCTTTAAAAGAATATTTAATGTTGATGGGGCCCTGGTCAGATTGACTAAAAAAAAAAAGTCCAAATAAACACAATTAAAAATGCAATAGGCAAAGGCACAACTTACCCTAAAGACATTCAAAAGAATATCTGAGATTACTATGAACATGTGTATGGAAGAATGTCTGACATCACATAAGCTCCTATAGTTGAAACCAAATATTGAAACTTTAAATAGATTAGTAAGAATCCAGGAAATTGATTCAGTCATAAGAAATCTACCTACCAAAAAATATCCCTGAACTGAATAGCTTTCCAGTTGAATTCTACAAGACATAAAAGGAAAATCTGATGCCAATTTTACTGAAATTATTCTAGGCAAGTGAGAAGAATGGAAGTCTCCCCAAATCATTTTATGTAGCTAGCATAATAGTGATGCTCAAACCTGGCAAAAACATAAGAAGAAAAAAGAATTGCAGGTAAATCTTCTAAATAAATAAACATCAACATAAAAATTCTCTACAAGATTCTAGAGAATCAGATACAAAAACAATCTTAATGATCATCCACCAAGACCATGTGGCCTTCATTTCTGGGATGCATGGCTGATTCAACATTCACAAGACCATAAATGTAATTCAATACATTAAAGATGTAAAATCGGGAAGTACATAATTATGACATTAGATGCAGAATAAGCATTTGACAAAATCCAGAACTCTTTCTTGATAAAAACCCTTGAGCACCTAAAGAGAGGAGAAACATTCCTTAAAGCAGTAAGAGGCATCTATGATAAACCCAAAGCCAACATTTGATTCAATGGGTAGAAATTGGAAGCAATCTTTCTAAGAACAGAAGCAAGACAAGAACACCCACACTGATCCTTCCTGTTCAACATGGTGCTGGAAGTCCTAGCCAAAGCAACCAGACAAAAGAAGAAAATTAAGTGTATGAAATTAGAAAAAGGGGAAGTTAAGCTAGCCCCCTCTGTGGATGATATGATTCCATAACTTGAAAACTCAAGGAAGTCTGTTAAAAGCCTCCTCACAGTGATAAATCAATTTGGAAAGTCCCAATGTACAAAATCAATGTGCAAAAGCCAGTTACATTACCAGCAACACCATACATACACCAGCATAATACACCATACATACATAGATATATGCAACACCATACATACACCATATATACACCAGCAACAGATAGAAAACTAAATAAAAAGCAGAATTCCATCACAATATCTATAAAAATGTGAAATACCTTGGCATTTAGCTTATCAGAGTAGTGAAAGGCCTTTACAATGAGAACTACAAACTCCTCAAATAAGTCAAAGATGATGAGGAAGGGCAAGATGGACACTGTGACGCAGCAAACCATTTCCTCTCACCTATTAAGACAGAGAGTGTGAACATGGCCACCAACAGATGGAAAAACCCTGAACACTTTTGTATGGGAAAAGCAGCTTGCACCAATGGAGATCTCTTTGTGCACAAACATAACAGAAAGTGATGACAGACACAAGATTCCAGGTATTTTATTCTTTATCTTGTTCCAAGCTTGGACAAGAATGGTAGATCTGCTTAGGGAAAGAGATAAGTGAATGATTCTAGGAGATTTTGAGTTGGTTCATTTCTTCCCAGTCATGCATGAGCCATAGGCCCCATGTGGTAGGAAGAGTTCCAGTCAGGGCTCAGTGGTGGAGAATCAGAACCCAAGTGGAACAGAAAGCAAAACCTACCTGCAGTGTGAATCTGTCTGGCATGCCTTCTACTGGTAGCTAGGGGAGAAACATACCAGTGTCTCTCTTGCCGAGTAAGGCAGAACAAGGAATCAGATGCAAATTGCCAGAGACATCCTGAATACTTTTGGATGGGTGAAACACCCTACACCCAGCAAAGCTCTCTTTGAACACACAGAGACCAAGCAATGGCAGGTACAGTAATCTTGGATCTCCAGTCAACCATGCCACAGGCTAGTACAGGAATTGAAGTCTTGACAGGTGATGGAGTGAGGTGAGTGGTTCTAAGATGCTCTGAGTTAGCTTACTCCCTCCAAGCCAAATGTGAGCCAACACAGCAGGAGCTGAAAACTTGCCCCACAAATTTAGCAGCAGAAGTAAAAAACTTCAGTAAGATATGAACAGACACTTCACAAAGGAAGATATCCGAGCAGCCAACAGACACATGAAGAAATGCTCAACCTCACTAATCATCAGGGAGATGCAAATCAAAACCACACTGAGATACCACCTAACTCCAGTCAGAATGGCAATTATCAATAACTCAAAAAATAACAGTTGATGGAGAGGGTGTGGCAAAAAGGGAACACTTCTACACTGTTGGTGGGAATGTAAACTAGTGCAACTAGTGTGATTCCTAAAAGCTCTACACATCAACCTCCCGTATGACCCTGCAATCCCCCTACTGGAAATATACCCTGAAGATCTCAAATCACTCTATAAAAAAGATACCTGAACACAAATGTTTATCGCAGCATCGTTCACAATAGCAAGAACCTGGAACCAACCATGCTGTCCATCAAAAGAGGACTGGATTTTTAAAATGTGGTACATATACATGATGGAATACTATGCAGCCATAAAAAGAATAAAATCATGAATTTTGCAGCAACCTGGATGGAACTAGAGTCTATAATACTGAGTGACCTCTCACAGAAACAACGATCTGAGTATCACATATTCTCACTCATATAGTGGACCTTGATCATCCAATGCACTACCATAAGAAAATGACTGACAGTGGTGGGAAACTATGGAGGGGAAAGGGGATGGGACTACTGGTAGTAATCATCTATGTGGGAATGGGGAGACACCTGTTATCAACAAGGGGGCCTGAATGAAGCATATTTGTATACCTAACCCTTAACTGTACCCCACAATATCATAATAAAATATATTGATAAAAAAAACTTCAGTAATGAAAATATGTCACTAGGTGGAACAAGGAGCAGAAGGGAGAGCTTTGCCCTCTCTCAATGAGTCATAGAAATATAGAGAAGAATAAGAGGCCTGACACAAATGAAGAAAAAAATCAACGAAAAAACACAGGCAAACCTCAAAGTCCTAAAGAGAGAATGCCTTTTAAAAAAAGCCATCAGAGCACAAAGAAAATCCCCCAAAACAACCTGCCTCAGATGAGAGCCACAGAAATTAGAGTCTGAGTGGTACAAATGAACAGGAACCAAGAGGAACAAGAAGCAAAACTCAAAGAAATTGTGCAGGAAGTAAAAGTGGAGTTGGTCAATTTTTTAAAAAAACCTATTCTGAAATCATGGAAATAAAGAACCCCTTCTTTAAATTTAATTACAAAGTAGCAAGCACAGGGAGCAGAATCAACCAAGCAAAAGAAAGAATCTCAGCACTTGAAGACCAAAGTATGGAATTATCTCAATCTATTTAAAACATTAAAAAATTCTCAAAAATAATGAGAAAATTCTCTGAGATATGTGGGACTACATCAAGAAGCCAAATCTATGCCTAATTTGTATCTCTGAAGCAGAAAGGGAAATGGAGCACCTCATGGAACAAGCTTCCTTTAAGGTCATCCAAGAAAACTTCCCCCAGAGAAATTTCTCAAGGGAAGTGACCATTCAAGCCCAAGTGAGTCATAGAACCCCCACAAGGTATCACATAGTAATCTGTCTACTCAAGGTAAGCATTAAAAAAAATCCTAAAGGCCACAAGAGAGAAACGCAAGACTACCTACTGGGAAGACCCATCAGCATTGCTTCAGACTTGTCTTCAGAAACACTACAAGCCAGTAGGAACTGGAGTCCAATTTTTAACATTCATAAGGAAAAGTAATTCCAATCAAGTATTTTCTACGCCACCAAACTAAGCTTCATCAGCAATGAAAAATTAAAACCTATTCCAGACATTTGATCCCTAAAAGAATATGCCTCTTCAAGACCAACTCTTCAGGAGCTGCTTAAAATGTGTTGAACACAGGGAAAAAAGAAGTCATTCCCATCACAAAAGTACAGGCAACAAAGAGTTAATAGAGCAAAAATGAAAACACACACAGAAATATAAATACAAAAGCAAAAAGAAAGGAAGAGAGAAAAAGTCCAAATAAACACAATTAGATATTCAAACGACAAAGCACATCTGACCTTGAAGAAAATAAAAAGCTTTTCAAAGATTTCTATGAACACCTGTATGAATATAAACTTGAAATCTTAAAGGATACTGAGAAGTTTATGAAATCACATAACCTTGAAAGGTTTAGCCAATAAAAAAATTGAAACTTTCAACTGATCAATAAGAATACAGAAAATTGGCTCTGTCATAAAAAAAACTCTCCCCACCAAAAGACCTTGACCAGATGGTTTCACAGCTTAATTCTACAAGACATACAAGAAGGAGCTAATATGAATCTATTTGAAATTATGCCAGGAAATCAAAAGGGATGGAATTCTCCACAAATCAATTGATGGAGCTAACATTATACTGATACCAAACATGGCAAAGACCCAATGAAAAAAATAGACTTACAAACCAATTCTCCTGATAAACATAAACTCTAAAATTCTCAACAGTATCCTAGCAATTGATATCTAACAATACATCTCAGGGATCATCCATCATCACCAGATGGACTCCATTCTTGAGATGCAGAGCTGGTTAAACATTCATAAATGTAAATGTAATTCAGCATATTAACAGATGTAAAACCATGAACCACATGACTATCAGATGCAGAAAGCATTAGACAAAGTTTAGCATTCCTTCTTGAAGACCCTTAAACACCTAAGCATGAAAGAAACATTTCTCAAAACCATAAGAGCCATCTATGATAAACCCACGCCAACATTTTGCTCAATGGCAGAAACTGGAAGCACGTCCCCTAAGAACCATAACAAAACAAGGATACCCACTCTCACCTGTCTTATTCAACATAGTCCTGGAAATCTTAGCCAGATAAATCAAGCAATAAAAGAAAATCAAGGGTATCCACATATTTATAAAGAGTGTTAAGCTACCCCTTTTAGCAGACAATATGATTTTATAACTAGAAAACCATATGGAGGCTGTCAAAAGCCTACTTGTACTGAAAAACAACTTTGGTAAAGTATTCAGCTAAAAAATCAATATGAAAAAGAGAGTTGCATTTCTACATACCAGCAACACGAAGGCAAAGAGACAAATTAAAAAAAAACAAACAAACACAACAACAGAATTTCACTCACTAGAGCCACTAAAAAATTAAATACCATAACATCTGTGTAAACAGAAAAATGAAAGACTTTGAAATATATATATATTTTACTTAAATACTTTTAAATATGTATTTAAATTTAAAAATGTGGGGTACAATTCAGAATTAGTTATACAAGTGGACATCATACAGATAAAGTTTGGACTTCCTTTTGGTCCCCACTTTGCCTGGTTTGAGATCAGGCCCCTAAATGGATGTTGTATTCCCCTCCCCCACTCCAGCAGTATTACAATGCTGTCAATCCTTTTCTTATAGTAGTGTAGTAAATGTTCAGGGTCCACTTGTGAGTAAGAACATGTGGTACTCTGTTCTTTGTTTCTGTGATAGATCAATGAGTATTGACTCTAAATCCATCCAAGTTACTGTGAAGTCCATATGTTTGTCTTTCTTTATGACTGTGTATTATTCCATTTTGTATATGTGCCGCATTTTTTATCCAGTCCAGTTTCAATGGGCAACACAGTTGGTTTCATATTTTTGTTATTGTGAATAGTGCTGCTATAAATGTGTGTGTGTAGGTATCTTTTTTGTGGAATGCTTTAAGTTTCTCTGTATATATTTCCAGTAGGGGGATTGCTGGGTGGTATGGAAGGTCAATTTCTGGTTCTTTTAGAAATCGCTGCACTGTTTTCCATAGAGGTTAAACTTGTTTGCATTCCCACCAGCAGTGTAGAAGCATTCCCTTTTCTCCTCATTCTCACCATCATCTGTTGTTTGTTTTATTAATGAAGGCCACTCTTACTGAGGTTAGGTGGTATCTCAGTGTGGTTTTGACTTTCATACCTCTGATGAATAGTGAGACAATGCTTTTTCATGTGTCTGTAGACTGAACAATTATCTTCTTTTGAAGAGTGTCTATTCATGTCTTTTGCCCACTTTTTAATGGGGCTGTTAGTAGATCCTGAATGTTAGGCCTTTTTCAGATATATAATTGGCAATTTTTTTCCCCTTTCTTTGGGTTGCCTTCCTTCTCTCCTGATGGTTTTTTTTTTGCTTTGCAGAAACTTTCCAGTTTAATGAAGTACCGCTAGTCTACCTTAGTTCTTATGGCATGGACATCTGGGGGTTTGATGAGGAATTGATTGCCTTCTCTTATTTCTGTATGTATCCTGCATTTTCTAAGATTCTTATAGTTTGAAATTTTATGTTTAAGTCTTTAATTCATTTAGAGTTGACTTTTCTGTATGGTGATAGGGGTCTTGTTTCAATCTCCTGCATGTAGTCAGTCAGTTTTCCCAGGATCCTTTACTAAATAGGTTCTCCTATCCCCAGTGGTTGATGGTGAAGGCTTTGTCAAAGATGAGTTGGTTGAGAGATGGAGGTTTTGTTTCCAGAATCTCTGTCCTATTCCATTGGTGTGTATGCCCGTTCTTGTACCAATACCAGGTTGTTTTGATTACTGTAGACTTACAGTAAACTTTAAAGACTGGGGGTGTGATACCTCCCATTTTGTTTCTGTTGCTAAGGACTGTTTTGGCTATTCATGGTCATTTATGTTTCCATATGAATTTATGTATTTTCATTTCCAGGTCTGAGAAAAATCAAATTGGTAATTTAATGGGTATTGTGTTGAATCTGTGACTTGCCTTTGGTAAGATGAACATCTTAATGATGTTGATTCTTTCTGTCCATGAGCATGAAATATTTTTTCATTTGTTTCTGTCTTCTAGGATTTCTTTGAGTAGTGTTTTGTACTTTTTATTGTAAAAGTCTTTCACTTCTCTGGTTAGGAAGATGCTGAGGTATTTCTCTTTTTTGTTGCTATTGTGAATGGGATTTTATTTGGTTCTCTGTTTGTTCTTGGTGTATAAGACTGTGACTGCCTTTGCACATTTATTTTGTACCCTGAGACTTTGCCAAAGTCATTTATAGTACATGGAGGACTTTGGCATAGTCTCTTGAATTTTTGAGGTATAGGATCATATCATCAGCAAAGAGACAAAGAAGAATAACAACTTCTTTTCCTATTTGGATGCCCCTGATTTCCTTCTCTTGTCTAATTGGTATTACTAGGACTTCTAACACAATGTTGAACAGGAGGAGTGAGAGTGGGCAGCCTTGTCTTGTAATGGTTTTCAGGGGAAATGCTTTCAGTTTCTGTCTATTTAGCAATATGCTGTGAGTTTATCATAGATGGTGTTTATTATTTTGAGGTATGTTCCCTCTATGCCTAGGTGTTTGAGATCTTTTACCAAGGAGGGATGCTGGATTTTATCAAAGGCTTTGTCAGAATCTAATGATATAATAATGTGGTTATTTTCTTTTTTGCGTCTGTCAAAGTATTTAATTACATTTATAGTCTTGTGGAGGTGGAATCCTGGGGATGAAGCTTACTTGGTCATTTTGGATGATTTTTGAGATGTGTTGTTGGAACTGACTTACTAAAATCTTGTTGAGAATTTTTGCATATATGTTCATTAGGTATGTTGGTCTGCAGTTCTCTTTTTTGTTGTTGTTGTTGTTGTTGGATCTTTACCGAGTTTGGGTATCAGTGTGGTGTTAGATCATAAAATGGTGTTGGATCATAAAATGATTCCACCTTTCACAATTGCCTGGAGTACTTTCGATAGGATTGGTATCAGTTCTTCCTTGTATGTTTTGTAGAATTCTGTTGGAAAGCTGTCTGGTCCAGGGCTTTTGTTTGTAGGCAGTTTTCTTATGATGGAGTCAATTTCCTGGGTTGTTATTGCTCTATTTAGTGTCTCAGTGTCTTCTTGCTTGTGATGTCAGAAAGTCCTCCATTCCATTTAGATTTTCAAGTTTGTTTCCATATAGTTGAGCACAGTAGACCCTGGTAATGCTTTGTATTTCTTCAGGTTCAGTTGTCATTTGATCTTGTGCTTTATGACTAGGTTTATTTGAGTTTTTCCTCTCTTTTTCTTAGTCAGTCTTCTTGGGGTTCCATCAATTTTGTTTATTCTTTCAAAGAACCAGCTTTTTACTTTATTGATTTTTTAAAATATTTGTGTCTTCTATGTCCTGCATTTGGCTTTTATTTTGGTGATCTGGATTCTTCTGCTAAAGTTAAGATTTTGATAGTTTTGTCATTCCAGCTATCTTAGGTGATTTGATAGGTTGTTAACTTGTGATCTTTCCATTTTCTTGATGTGTGTTCATAGAGATATAAATTCCCCTCTTAGAAATAGTTTCATGGCATCCCACAGGTTTTGGTAAGATGTTTCTTTGTTTTCTTTTGTTTTCATGAATCTTTTAATTTCTGTTTTGATTTCTGTGTTCACCATCATGCTGCTTAGTGTTCATGTCTTTGTGGGTTTTGGGTGGATTTTGTTGGTGGTGATATTTATTTTTATTCCAATGTGGTTTGAGATGGTGCATGGAAGTATTTGGATCTTATGAAATTTGTTTATGCTTGATTTACAGCTGAGGATGTGATTGATCTTGGAGTACATTCCCTGTGGTGATGAGTAGTATGTATATTCTGTGGTTGTTGAGTGAAGTGTTCTGAAGGTATCCACTTTTTTGTGAGGAAGCAGGATTTATTCAGAGGACAGAAAAATTCCCACAATGGAAGCGGACCTGAAGGGCTTGTCCTGTTGGTATCTATGAAGTCCACTTGGTCAAGAGTCAATTTGAGCTTCCAGATCTCTTGCTGATTTTTTGCCTCAATGATTTATCTGGGGTTGTTAGCAGGGTATTTAAGTTCCCAGCTATAATAGTATTAGATTCAATATCTTTTTTTCAGTTTACTTCATATTCATTTTATAAATGCTGGTACTCCTGTGTTGGATGCATGTATGTTTGGGATGAATATTTCTTGTTGATGGATTGAACAATTTATCACTATGTGATGTCCTTTTGTATTTTAAAAAAATTGATAGCCTAAAGGCTGTTTTTTTCTGATATTAAGATTGCAACTCCTGCCTTCTTTTGTCATTCATTCACCTAGAAATTCATTTCCCATCCTCTAACTTTGAATTTGTGTGTGTCCCTTATGGTGAGATGAATTTCCTGGATGCAGCAAATTATTGAGTAATCGTTTTTATTATTCAGTTTGCTATTCTGTGGTTTTTCAGTGGTGTATTTAGTCCATTCACATTCAAGTTGATTATTGAAATGTGATTGTTTATCTCCATCATGAGATTCTTATAAGGATTTTTCTTTGTTTTCTTTCAACTTTTGGTTGATGTATGTTTGTGTTTTCAAATTTTCAGTTGCAATGCATTTTCTGTTGACTCTGTGTTCTATTCTCTTGGGAATTGTATGGTCATTCCTATTTTTTCTTTCTTCTGTGCTTAATATCTTTTTAAGTGCCTCCTGTAGAACTGCTTTGAAAGCTGCATAATTTTGGGGGGATTGGATGCCTAGGAAGGATTTTAATTTTCCATCACTGAAGAAGTTGAACTTGGCTGGGTTGGAAATTCTTTGTTGTAATTGTTTATCTTTGAGGTATTTAAAAATTATACTGCAGTTCCTTCTAACTTGTAGAACTTCTGCAGATGGGTCTGCTGCTATTCTGATTGGTCTTTCCTGGTAGGTAACCTGACTTTTTTCTCTTGCTACCTTTAAGATTTTTTCTTTTGTATCTATTTTATGTAGGTGAGTTATTATGTGTATAGCGGTTAGTTCTCTCATTTGATATCATGCTGGTGTTCTCTGTATCTCTTGTGTTTGGATGGTCCCTTCTCTGATGAGATGGGGAAAGCTTTCTTAAATAACCTAGAATACTTACTCCAAGGTGTTTTCCCTTTCCCTTTCTACTTTTGGGATATCAATCAGACATTGATTTGACATCTTGATATAATCTCACTTATCTTGAAGGTTTTGCTCTTTCTTTCTAAGTTTTCTTTCTATGTTTTGTTACAGATCGAGTTAATTTCATGTTTTGGTCTTCAAGTTTTTAGATTCTTTCTTCTACTTGATTAATTATTCAGTCTACGCTTGTCATCTTTTTATTTATTTTCTAGATAAAATTTTTATAGCCAAAATCTATGTTATACCTTCTTTCAGTGTTGCATCTTGTCTTTCTTGAATCTTATTCACTGTTTCCACTCATTCCTTAATCCCTGTTGTATTCTGGGGCTACTCAGTGTGAATTCTTTTGTTTGGGCTCTGAAGTCTGATTTTTCAGTGGTTTTCTCTTTGCTACACTGGGAATAACCTGTGTTCTTCCATTGATTTTTTCCTCATTTGGGACCAATCTCTTTCTTTTCTCTTTAGTTCTGTTATTCAGTGGCAATGGGAGAGTCTTTCATTTCTCTTGTTTGTTCAGCCCTCTATTCTTCCATAATCAGGGTTCTGAATTTTTTCTATTTTGAAGTAGGGCTGTGGGTGGGAAGCATTGCTGTCCATTTGTTTTGAAAGTCAAGCAGAGTGGAGGCTGGGAAACTAGGGTTCAGAAACCACTTGCAAATCACAATGATTGTGATATAGGTTCCTTGAGACCCACTCCCTATCACCACTCTATATGATGATACAATGAGTATGTGTGTGCACCCCTGGGTCCAAGATATAGTAATAACAATGAGGAGAACATAGAAAAGTATAATGAAATAAGATAGACAAAAAAATCACAGAAAAAGAAAAAAGCAGAACCCAAAGCAAAAAAAAAAAAGACAATTAAACACACACACACACACAAGTTAAAACCAAACACACACACACAAGTTAAAACCAAACACACACACACACACACACACACACACACACACACACAAGTTAAAACCAAAGCAAATTGGGAAAAAAATAGCAAAACCAACAAAATAGATAAAACAGGAAAATCAAACACACACACATACATACTCACACACAAAACACAAAATGGAAATGGGAAAAGAGAAGAAAAGGAAATTCAAATTGAACACTCACACATACATTAACACACATTAAACTAAAAAAAAAACCTGAAAGTTCAACTCTCAATTATTCATATACACACATAAACAGAAAACAAAAAACAAAAGAAGAAAGAAAGAAAAAAATTTAAAATATGGGAAGGGGTTCCAGTTCAAACTGTCATATCTAAATTCATGCACAAAGGAAAAAGAAAAACATTAGAAAACAAGGAAACAAACAAACAAAAAACAAACCAAAAAAATCCTGCCCTCTTGTGGTAGGTCCTGTAATTGTTTCTCTCTGCTTCTCACAAGTAAGCTCCTCTGCTGTCTCCTGTGTAGCTGTGACCTAATCCACATACTCTCTAGTGTCCCACCCAGGGAAGGAAGAGGAGGAGGAAGTGCCAGTTGGTGGATCTTCAGTCTTCCCCTCCCATTCTCATATGGTCATGGAAATCCCTTCCAGCATGGAGGTACAGGACTGTCTCATCCTCAGGTGCTGGCAGGGGCATCCCAGCCAGACTTACTCTGGAGTACAGTCCCCCAGTCATGGCTGACTTCCAGGCTCTGCCTGGGTTTATCCCTCTCAGTCATGCTTCAGCCATGTGGGTCTAACTTTTCAGAGGACTGCAGGGAAGGAGGGAGTTGGGTCAGTCCCAGACTCACCACTGATGTCTTTAGGGTTCTTCCTCATCCTTTTGTGGTCACCCCCTTTGACCCACAGCTGAATCAGGGTAGGGTGTGGAGCACTCAAAATTCAGCACTCATCCTGTCCCTCTGGAGTTTTTACTTTTGGGATATTCCCTCTGAATCATGATCAACCCCTGAGTATTTAATCCACTATCACATAGATTTGATCTGTTGGTGAGTGGTGAACAAGCTGGAGCACTTCCCTGCACAGTTTTCAAGATTGTGACAGGGTTTCTGTTTCTTCTTCTCCAGTGATACTCTGCCTCTGGTCTCCCTCACTATGTTCCCTCTGCAGCCCTTGCTGCCAGTGTCTGTCCAGGCTCTGTGGTGGTGAGGCAGAGCCTGGAACTGACAGGCACTCCTGGCAGCATCCTTCTTGGAAGGACTTTGATGATTTTTTTTTAATGACACTCGGCTTCTGTTCCCTGGGGAGCACTAGGGTCCAAGCAGAGCAGCTGCAGCCCCAGCTGTTTCACCAGGAAAGTCTTAACCACTTGATCCCGAGTCCCCACTCAGTCAGCCACTCACATGCCCACTAATTCACAGACACATATGTAAAACTTTTCATGCACTCCTTCATTCACATTGGGACTTGCATAGTCCAACTGACTCTGCCGCCATCTTCCCAGAAGAAAAATCTTTACTATAGAAAATATAAAATACTGCACAAAGAAACTAAGAATGACACAACCAAATAAAAATATCCCATGCTTATGGATTTAAACAATCAATATTGTCAATATATTCATCCTGTTCAAGGCAATCCACAGATTCAATGTAATACCAATGAAATTACCAACATCATTTTTTACAGACCTGGATTGACAATACAGAAATTCATATGGAACCAAAAGATAATGTGAATAGCAAAAAGAAGAAGAAAAAAGAAAGCAAAAAAAAAAAGAAAGAAAATGGGAGGAATCACACTTCTAGATTTTAAATTTTATTTTAAAGTTATAGTAGTAAAGATGGCATGGTACTGATACAGTAAGAGGCCCATAGACCAATGGAACAAGACAGGTACTCTAGAAGTAGAAACATGGTATCTCCATTAACTCCTCTTTGACAAAACCACCAACGACTATCATTGGGGGAAATAGACCATCTTTAGCAAGTGGTGTTTTAAAAACTGTCCAACCACATGAAGTATGAAACTGGACCCTTACCGGTAACCATATACAAAAATGAACTCAAAATAAATTAAGGAATGAAATGTAATACCTCCAAAACATTGGAGTGAGAAATGAATTTATGAACAATTCATCATTTACAAATGTTACAAAAGCTAAGATAGACAGGTGGAGCCTCATCAAACTGAAAACCAGTTGCACAGCAAAATAAATCATCAAAAGAGTAATGAGACAACCCACACAATGGAAAAAGAATAGAAAATTATGCATCTGTCAAAAGCCTAACATCTGGGATTTACAAGAAACTCAAATGAAGTGAAAGAAAAGCAAAACAACCCTTTCAAAAGTGGGCAAAAACATGAAGAGACATTTCTCAAAAGATAATATACAAGCAGTCAACAGACACATGAAAAATGCTCAGCCTCACTAATCATCAGAGGAATGCCAATCAAAATTACAATGATGTACAACCTAACTTTAGTAGAGGACTGTTGTTAATAGGCCCCAAAACAACAGATGTTGTCACAGTTGCAGAGAAAAGTTTACACTTCTGCACTGTTGGTGAAAATGTAAGCTAGTTCAAGCTCTATGGAAAGAAGTGTGGTGAGTCCTAAGATAAATAAAAATTAACTTTCCATATGATCCAGTAATCCCTCTCCTGAGAATATTCTCTGAGAGACATAAATTGCTCTACCAGGAAGACACCTCTACACGTGTGTATATTGCGGCACTATTCACAACTACAAAAACATAGAGCCAACTCTGCTGCTCATTGAAATAAACCAGAATTTCCAAATATGTTACATATATATAATAGAGTAGTATTATGCATTATAAAGAAAAACAAAACCATGACCTTCACAACAACTTGGATGCAGTTGGACACCACCATACTAAGTAAACGATCATAGACACAAATAATTGGATGTTGCATGTTATCACTCATAAATGGTCCCTAATCACTAGTTACATTAGCTTAAGAGTGGGATCTACAGTCGCTGGGCACTACAAGGGGAGGGATGGAGAGAAAAGGGGATGGGGCTTGTGACAGCACAAAAGGTATCTGGTCCACTACCAAGAGGAGTGAGGACAACCTAGAAGTCCAAATTTCAAAGACAAACTGCCTACTTATGTAGCAGACTCTTACTTGTACACCACAAATCTATAATAAGTAAATTAATTAAGAAAATAAACCCTGTTTTCAGTAGAAAATTACAAATTAATGAAATAAAGTCAGAAATGCAGGACGTGGAAGACAAAAATATCATAGAAAGAATCAATAAGACAAAAGCCTATTTCCTTGGAAAGATTAATAAGATTGAGTGTTTCCTGGCCAGACTGACTTAAAGAAAGAGGGAGAAAGTCTGAATAAACAGAATTAGCAAGGAAAAAAGCAAAGTCACAACTGACTCTGAAGAAATTCAAAAGATTGTCAAAGATTGCTGTGAGCATCTGTATGCAAATAAACCAGAAAATCTAAAGTAAATGGAAAATTTTCTGGCATCACACAACATCCTCAGGTTGAAACAAGAAGGAGCTAAAATCCTAAATAGACCAATAGCAATCTAGAAAATCAACTCAGTTATAAGAAATCCCCCCGCTAAAAAAAAAAACAAAAAACCCTGGAGTAGATGCCTTCCCAACTGAATTCTCCAAGACATAAAAGAAGGATTTGGTACAGATTTTATTAAAAGTATTCCAGGCCATCAAGAAGGATGGAATTCTCCCTGGCTCATGTTATGAAGCTGACATCATACTGATACCAAAACCCGGCAAAGATCCAATAAGAAAAGAAAATTACAAGCTAGTCTCCCTGATGGACATAGACGCAAAATTTCCCAACAAGATTCCAGCAGCTCGGAGCCAATAACAAATCTCAATAATCACCCACCATAACCAGGTTGGTTTCATTTGTGCAATTCAAGTCTGCTTCACAATTTACAATATCATAAATGTAATCAGCATATTAGATATAAAGCCATAAATCATATGATTTTCCTATGAGATACAGAAAAAGTATTTGACAAAATACATCTCTTCTTGATTAAAAACCCCTTAAATATCTAAGCATAGAAGTAACCTCAAAACAAGAAAAGTCATCTGTGAAAAACCCACAGCCAACACTTTTCTCAATGTGCAGAAGTTAGAAGCATTCCTCCTAAGAACTGGAACAAGAAAAAAATGCCCACTATCTGTTCCCCTGTTCAAAACAATGCTAGAAGTCCTAGTAAAATAAATCAGGCAAGAGAAGTAAATCAGGGTATTAAGTAAAAAAAGAGAAATTTAAGCGATCTGTCTCTGCAAATGATAGGATTTTATTTTTTTAAAAAACCTAGGGAGTCTGTCAAAAACCTGCCTGAACTGATAAATGACTTTGGTAAAGTCTTGAGTTACAAAATCAATATGCAAAAGACAGCTTCATTTCTGTACACCAGCAATAAGCAGGCAAAAAAAAAAAAAAGAAAGAAAACAGAATTCCATTTACAATAATCACCAAAAGATGATATCTCTTCACATCGAAGTAACCAGAGAAGTGAGAGACCTTTATAATGAGAACTGCAAAGCACTGCTTAAAGAAATCAAGGATTACATAGACAAATGAAAAATAATCCCATTCTCATAGATTGGATGAATCAATATTATCAAGATGTTTATACTACTGAAGGCAATCTACAGATTCAATACAATACACATTAATTACCAACGTCAGTTTTCACAGATCTGAAAACAATACAGAAATTGATATGGAAATACAAAAAAGTACAAATAGCCAAAACAATCCTCAGCAAAGAATCAAGAAAGCAGGAGGTATCACACTTCCAGGCTTTAAATTTTATTCCAAAGCTACAGTAACAAAGATGACATGACCTTAGTACAGAAATGGAACCATAGACCAATGGAACAGGAAAGAGATTTTGGAAGTAGAAACATGATCTTTAAACCAACTTCTCTTTGACTAGGCCACTAATAAAAACTATTGAATAGAGCAGACATCCTTCAGCAAATGGTGCTGGATAAATTAGCCACAAGCAGAAGAACGAAACTGGACCCTTATCTGTCACCACACACACACACACACACACACACACACACACACACACACACACACACACACAAACCAACCAAACAAACAAAAAAACACAAGATAAATCAATAACCTAAATGTAATATCACAAACTATAAGAATACTGAAAGAAAATGTAGAAGGCATCCTTCAGGACATCAGAGTGGGTAATAAATCTGTGACCAAATCACCATAAGTAGTGTTACAAAAGCTAAGATAGGTGGAACCTCATCAAACTGAAAAGCTTTTGCACAGAAAAAAAAAATCAAAAGAATAATGAGACAAACTACACAATGGGAAAAAATATTTGCAAATTATACATTGAGCAAAGGCCTAAAATTCAGCATGTACAGGAAACTCAAATGAAGTAAAAATTTTAAAAAAACACATTAAAAAGTGAGTAAAACCATGAACAAGTACTTCTTGAAAGGCAAAATACATGTACCCAACAGACACATGAAAAGTGCTCAGTCTCATTAATCATTAGAGAAATGTAAATCAGAACTACAATGAGATACTTTCTAACTTCAGTAAAGATGGCTATTATCAATAAGCCCCAAATCAACCTGTACTGGTTAAGGTCGGCAGAGAAAAATTATGCTTCTACACTGTTTCTGGTAATGTAAACTATTTCAACCACTATGGGAAAAGTGTGGCAATACTTAAAAAAAAAAACACCTAAAAATTGATCTTCCATATGATCCAGAAATTCCTGTCCTGGCAAGATATCTGAAGGAAAAATAAATCACTCTGCCAGAAAGACACCCGCACACCCATGTATATCGCAGCAGTATTCACAACTGCAAACACATGGAACTAACAATACTGCACATTGAAAATTAACTGGTTAAAGAAAATATGCTCCGTATATATGGTGGAGTATCATGCAATCATAAAGAAAAACAAAATCACGATCTTCACAGCAACTTGGATGCAGTTGGAGACCATCCCACTAAGTGAATTATCACAGAAACAAAGTATCGAATGTCACATGTTCTCACTCATAAGTGGGTCTTGATCAATAGGCACATGAGCACAAGGGCGAGATCAGCAGTCTCTGGACACTGCAAGGGGAGTAATGGAAAGAGGAGGGGATGGGGCATGTAACAACACAAAGCATACCTGGTTCACTACCAGAGGGAATGAGGGTCAATCAGAAGCCCAAACTTCAAATTCACGCTGCATATTTAGGTAGTAAATCTTTACTTGCACCTTACAACTTTAAAATAAATGCATAAATTTAAACAATATACCCTAATTACCTAGAAATATCCAGATTAATAAGATGAGATCAGAATTGCAAGATATGGAAGACAAAAAATATCATAAAAAGAAACAACAAGGCAAAAAGCACGATTTTTTGAAAAGATAAATAAGATTGTTGGACCCTGGGACAGACTGACTAAAACAAAGAGATACAAAATCCTCACCAGGCTCGGTGGCTCAGCCTGTAATCCCAGCATTTTGGAAGGCCAAGGTGAGTGGATTGCCTGAGCCTGTGGGTTCAAGACTGGCCTGGGCAACTTGGCGAGATCTCATCTCTACAATAAATCAAAAATTAGCCGGGCTTGGTAGCACGCGCCTGTAGTTCCAGCTACTTGGAAGGCTGAGGCAGAAGGATTGCCGGGGCACAGCAGGTCTAGATTGCAGTGGCTGGGAGCGGCCACTACACTCCAGTCTGGGTAACAGAGTGAGACTCCAACTCAAAAAAAAAAATCTTAACAATCACAATTAGTAACAAAAATTCAGTGCCACAACTGATCCTGAAACTATGCAAAAGATTATCAGAGATTACTTTGAGCATGTGTGTGCAAATAAACTAAAACATGTGAAAAAAATGAAGGATTGTCTGGCATCACACAACCACCCAAGGCTGAAACAAGAAGAATTTGAAATCTTAAACAAACCAATAACAATCCTGAATATCAACTCAGTTATAAGAAACTTTCCTGCTTAAAAGAACCCTGGACCAGATAACTACTCATCTGAGTTCTATAAGACATACAAGAAGGAGCTGATACTAAACTTATTGAAAGTATATCTGACAATTGAAAATGATGGCATTCTTCCTAGCTCATTTTATTATGCTAATATCATATCAATACTCAAACCTGAAAAAATAACAACAACAACAAAGAGAATTACAGACCAATCTCCCAGAAGAGTATAGGTGCAAAAATCATCAACAAGATTCTAGCAAATCAGATCCCAAAACACATCTCAAGGATTATCTACCATGATCAGGTTAACTTCATTACCAAAATGCAAGGCTGATTCAACATTTTCATGATCATAAACATAATTCACATGATTATCTCATTATATGCAGAAAAAGCATTTGAAAAATGTAGCACTCCTTCTTGATTAAAAAAACTGTCAAATACCTAAGCATAGCAGGAACATTCCTCAACACAATAAGAGTCATCTATGATAAGCAAGCAGCCGAAATTTTTTTCTCAATGTGCAGAAGTTGGAAGCAATCTTTTTAACAACTGAAACAAGACAAGGATGCCCACTCTCACTCTTCCTATTCAACATAGTACTGGAAATCCTAGCCAAAGAAATCAGGAAAGAAAAAGAAAAATTAGGTGTATTCAATAGGAAAAGAAAAAGTTAAGCTCTTTTTGTGGACAATATGATTATATGGCTAGAAAATCCTAAGGAGTCGGTCAAAACTCTGCTTGGACTGATAAATGACTTTGGTAAAGTATCAATGTGCAAAAAACAGTTGCATTTCTGTACACTATCAAGAAGCACATAAAAAACAAATAAAAAACAGAATTCCATTCTCAATAGCCACCATTAAATGATACATTATGGCATACACATAACCAGAAAAGTGAAAGAACTTTATAATGAGAATTACAAAATCCTGATCAAAGAAACTAAGGATGGCACAAACAAATGTAAAAACATTCCATACTCGAGGATTTGAATAATCAGTATTGTCAAGATGTCTATTCCATGCAAGGAAATGTATAGAGTCAATGCAATATTCATTAAATTACCAACATCATTATTTAGATACCTAGAAATGACAATATAGCAATTCATATCAAAACAAAAAAGGAACATGAATAACCAAAAGAATCCTCAGCAAGAAAGAAAAAGAAAAAAGAAAAAGAAAATAAGAGGTATCCTACTTTTAAATTTTAAATTTTTATTACAAAGCTATAGTAACCAAGATGGCTTGTTAGACCAATGGAACAAAAAATATAAATTACAGAAGTACAAACATGAGTTCTCAAATAACTCATCTTCAACCAAGTCACCAATAGCAATCACTGAGGAAAGTAGACCACACTTAGCAAATTGTTCTGGGGAAACTGCCTGACCAAATGCAGAAGAAAAAACTGGACCCCTACATATCATCATATACATAAATTAACTCAAAGTTGATCAAGTACCTGAACACAAAACATCAAACTATAATAATTCTAGAAAAGAACATGGGAAACACCCTTATGACATCAGAGTGTTCAATAAATTTATGACCAGGTCCTCAAAAGTAAATGCTACAAAAGCTAAGATAGAAAGGTGCGACCTCTTCAATCTGAAAAGGTTTGCAAACTAGAATAAACCATAAAGAAAGTAAAGAGAAAACCCAGATACTGGGAAAAATATATGCAAATTATGCATCTGACAAAGGCCTAATATCCAGGATCTTGGAACACAAATGAAGTGATGGGTAAAAAGAAGCAAACAAACAAAAAACTGATCACTTTAAAAGTGGACAAAAATATATACAGTACTTTTCAAAATATGGCATAAAAAGAACCAACAGACACATGACAAGATGCTCAGTCTCACTAATCATCAGAAAAATGCAAATCAAAATACTTTGAGATACCATATGCATATGCACTGCTGCAAAGGAAAATGAACGCTTTTACACTGCTAGTGGGAATGTAAGCTAGTTCAACCTCTATGTAAAGCAGTGTGACAATTCCTAAATTAACTAAAATATAATGTTCCATAGGATCCAGCAATCCTACTCCCAGGAATACACACTGAGCAACATAAATTGCTCTAGCAAAAAAACTCCTGCACACGTATGTTTATTGCAGCACTATTCAAAATTACAAAAAATGGAACCATAACTGCTATTCATTGATGTGGACCAAACATAGAAAAAGTGTTACATATACATGTGAAGTGGTATGCAACCATAAAGAACAAAATAATGGCCTTTGCAGCAACTTGGACGTAGGTGGAAACCATCATACTAAGTGAAATATTATAGAAACAAAGAACTGAATGCCACATATTCTCACTCATAAGTGGACACTGATCACTAGTCATTTTAGCACCAGGGTGGAATCAGCAGTCACTGGGCACTGTTGTGGGTGGGAGGAAGGGAGGAGGAGCAGGGTCACGTCACAACACAATGTGTACCTTGTTCACTACCAGGAAAAGTGAGAGACACTTAGAAGCCCAAACATCACATACATGCAACCTACTTATGTAGTAAACTTTTACCTGTACTCCACAGCTGTATAATGTATAAGTAAATTTAAAAAGCAAAGGCTAATTTAAGTAGAAAATTCAAATTACTAAGATAAAGGCAGAATTGTAAGATATAAAATTCAAAAATATTATAGAAATAGTCAACAAGACAAAAAAAAAAACCGGTTATTTGAGTGGTTGAATAGAATTGATGAACCCATAACCAGAATGACTTTTTAAAAAAGAGAAAGAATTTCCAAATAAACACAATTAGTAATGAAAAAAACCATGTCACAAATGGCCCTGAAGAAACTCAAAAAATTATTAGAGATTACTATGAACATCTGTTTGTCAAAAAGTTAAAAAAAAATCAAAGGAATGCATAGGATTTTCTGGCATTGTACAACATCCCAAGATTGTAACAAGAAGAAATTGAACCCCTAAACTGACCAATAGCAATTCAGAAAAACTACTTAGTTATAAGAAAATTCTCCACTAAAAAAGTGCTGGACCAGATGACTTTCCAGCTAACCTTTACAAGACATACAAGGAGGAGCTGCTGAACATTTTATTGAAAGTATTCCAAGCAATTGAGAAGGGGTTCTCCCTAGTTCATTTTATGAAGCTAACATAATACTGATAATCAAACCTGGCAAAAACCCCACCAAAAAAAAGCAAAAAAAAAAAAAAAAAAACCCACAAAGATTTGAAGATCAATCTCCTTGATGAATATGGATGCAAAAATTCTCAACAAGATTCTAGCAATTCAGATCCAACAACACATCTCAAGAATCATCCACCATGACCAGGTATACTTCATTCTTGGGATGCTGGGCTTCATCAACATTTCAAGATCATAAACATAATTCAGCGTATTAACATATGTAAAACCACGAACCACATGGCTATCTCATTAAATGCAGACAAATCATTTGACAAAACTCAGCATTCTTTTTTTTATAAAATTCTCAAACACTTAAGCATAGAAGAAACATTCCTCAAAATAATAGGAGTCGTCTATGATAAACCCGCAGCCAACATTTCTCTCAATGGGCAGAAGCTGGAAGCATTCCTCCTAAGAAATAAAACAAGACAAGGGTACCCCTTCTCACCCCTCCTATTAAAATAGTGTTGAAAGTCTTAGTCAGAGAAATCAGGCAAGAAGGAAATCAAGGGCACTTCAATAGAAAAAAGAGAAAGAAAAGCTATCCCTCTTTGTAGACAATATGATTACACAATAAGAAAACTCTAGGAAGTGAGTCAAAAGTCTGCTGGGAATAATAAACGACTTTGGTAGGGTCTTGGGTTACAAAATCAACATGCCAAAGACAGTTACATTTCTATACACCAGCAGCAAGCAGGTAGACAATAAAATAAAAAACAGAATCCCATTCACAACAGCAACACAGAAAATAAAATATCTTGGCATCCATGTAACTAGAAAAGTTAAGGATCTTTATAACAAGAACTACAAAATGCTGCTCAAAGAAAGAAAGGATGACATAGACAAGTGGGAAAATATCTCATGTTCATGGATTGGAAGAATTAATATTGTCAAGGTGTCCATTGTACCCAAGGCCACCTACAGATTCAATGCAATATCCATCAAATTACCAATTACTAACATCATTTTTCAAGTCCTGGAAGCAACAACCCAAAAATTCATATGGAAATAATAAAGAGCATGAATAACCAAAACAATGCTTTTTCCTCAAGAAAAAAAAAATAAGAAAACATAATAAAAGTAAGCAAGACAACATGGTATTTTTAAAGGAAAAGACCTATAGGCCAATGGAACAGAACAGAGATTCCAGAAGTAAAAACAGTCTCTCAACCAACTCATCTTTGGTAAAACCACCATTAACAGTCCTTGGGGAAAATAGACCATATTTAGCAAATGGTGCTGAGAATACTGCTCAACCACATGTAGAAGAATGAAACTGGTTCCACACCTAACACTATATACAAAAATGAACTCAAAATGCATCAATGACCTATACATAAAACCTCAAACTATAAGAATCCTAGAAGAAAATTTGGGAAACACCTTTTTGGTGTGGGCAATGAATTCATGACTAAGTCCACAAAAGCAAATGTTACAAAAATAGACAGGTGGCACCACACCAAATAGAAAAGCTTTAGACAACAGGAGAAATCTTTAAGGGAGTAAAGAGACAACTCGCAGAATAGGAAAAAGTATTTGCAAATTATGCATCTGACAAATGCCTAGCATCAAGGATCAATAAGGAACATAAAGTGAAAGGAAAACAACGAACCCCATTAAAAAGGGGAAAAATACATGAACAGATACTTCTCAAAAGATGATATATGACTATCCAACAGACACATAAAAGAATTCTCATCTTCATCAGATAAATGCAGTCAAAATTACCATGAGATGTCCCCTAACTCCAGTAAAGATGACTATTATTAATGAATTAAAAAACAATAGGTGCTGGCATGGTTATGAAGAAAAGACATTCTACACTGTCAGTAGGAATGAAAGCTAGTTCAACCTCTCTGGAAAGCAGTGAGACAATTCCTAAAAGAATACTAAAAATTAATATATATGATTCAGTAATCTTTCTCCTGAGAATACACCTGGAAGAGCATAAATTGCTCTACAAAAAAGACTACTGTAAGTGCATGTTTATTGCAGCACTATTCAAAACTGCAAAAACATGAAACCTACCCTGTTGTTCATCAAATGTGGACTGGATAAAGAAAATGTATTACATATATATGAAGGAGTATTATGCAGTCATAAAAAAGAAAAAAATTCATGGCCTTCACAGCAACTTGGCTGCAGTTGGAGACCATCAAACTAAGTGACTATTATATAAATGAAGAAGTGAATGTCACATGTTCTCACTCATAACATTAGTGGAAGTGTAAGATTGGCAATTGTTGAGTACTGGTAGAGAAAGGAGGGGAAAAATTTGGGAGGGGGCACATGGCAACACAAAGAACACCTGGTCTACCACCAGGGGGAGTGAGGGCCATCTAGGAGAGCAAACTTTACATGCATGCAGCCTACTTAGGTACTACATCCTTATTTGTGCCACACAACTCTATAATAAATACATAAATAAAGAAAATAAATCCTAATTTCAGTAAAAAATCAAAATTACTAAGATAAAGTGAGGGTCACAGGATATACAAGACAAAAATATCACAGAAAAATCAATAAGACAAAAAGCTGTGACATTCACTTCTTTGTTTATATAATAGTCACTTAGTGTGATGGTCTCCAACTGCAACCAAGTTGATGGGACCATAGACAGACTGACTTAAAAAAGAGAAAGAAAGTTCAAATAAACGCAATTAGTAATGCAAAATGGATTCAATAGATGCTTACAGATTATTCCACAGCCTCAGAATATACATTCTACTCATCACCACATGGAATGCACTCTAATATTGATCATATCCTTGGCCATAAATCAAACATAAACAAATTTCATAAGGTTGCAATCTTGCCATGCACATTCTCTGACCACAGTGGAATAAAAATAAATATCAACACCAGCAACATTTCCCCAAAGACCACAAAGACATGGAGACCCAACAGCATGAGGCTGAACAACTATTGGGTCAACACTGAAATCTGTTGGGAGCCAACATCAACGGCTATACAGTTGAGGCCTATGAAGGCCCATGATGGAGATCTGCTTTTGACACAAAAGCATCGGTGACACCTATAGTGTTGGTATATGAATAGTGACCAGTTTGTATATGTGACATAAAAGCTTATATTATTTGAAAGTAAACCTTTTAAACAGGCTAAAATTTTGGGAAAAGTCTTACAGCAGAAAAATATTCTGTGCTTTAAGTTTTCATTTTTCTCTGACTCTCTGAGCCATTCTTAAGTCTCTGTTTCTCAGAAGTAACTATACAACATTTGTTTCTGTAAGCAGAAATTGCTCTGATAGTTTTGTTTTTCTGCCTCTAGCCATGCAGAACGTTCCTAGTTTCATTATGTGCCAAAACTCTTAGTCTGCCTCTGCCCCCTGGCCATTGTCATGGCAACTGTGCCTTTTCTTGTCCAAAGATGTGACAACTACTATTTGATTCATTCACTTAGACCAGAATTTTTATAAGGAAGTTTAGAAAAATATATACACAGTTCAGTTATCCATATATAACACTATGTGAACTTGTGCTTGCTACTTCACCTCCTTCTGCTTGAAATTTGCCCTCTAATATGCCTGTGTATGGTAGTGATAAAACCCAGTCACAGGCCTGTTGGAGAGTGATTCCTTAGTACTTTCACTTATTATTGGATATACTTTTACACTCTGGATTTCTGCTTTGAAGCATTGACTTCAGTGTCCGGCAGACTTCAATGGTAAAGTACACATTGGGTTTGTCGAACACTGTGGTTAACGTTTTCTGCTTCTCACTCTTTAGCATTTTATAGAAGGCTCTGACATCGTGTCTCTGACAGGCTTTTAAGATCAAAGTTTAGAGCATGCAAGACACCGAGACTAGCGCCTCTCTGTCTTCTTCTCTTAGGCGTAATCTGTGCTTTATCTGCTTTATCAGTTTATCATTTAAAATTATATATTCAAAGTTTTATGAGATCATACATTAAATCATATAGTTGGATGCTAAAAATCATAGGTGTTAGTTATGATTTTGTTTTAAATGTGTGTACTCTGATACTAATCATTCTGTTTGGAGCATGTGGATCTTGTGATGCAGATTTAATAGATATGGTGTGTGTCACTAGATTCATATGCCCCCAGCAAAAATATTTTCACTACTAGAAGTTAAGATAATTAATATAAATCTTGATTGTTTTGTTAAATCATAGTAGGTTAATAAAAAGGGAAATTTTTACCTTAAGTAAAATTCAATATAGTTTATAATATATAGATTAGTCATTAGGTATTATAGAAAACAGTTTGCTATGCTATTGTTAAAATCATACACCTGTTATTTTGATATATGCCTTGTAAGGCACACGGAGTTCTCATTGTCAATTGTCACCCTAAACAAAAATCTTTTGTGAAGAACATTATGCATCATGCAATCTGAAAGCCCCTAGCAAATAGTTGATTATTGCTGAAATATTGTAGAAAATGGTATATAAGCTGGAAAGAGTTTGAATAAAATCGGACTCAGTCCTGATCAGACTGATCCCAGAAGAACAGCCTCCGAGTTGTTTCTTCTCACCGTGTCCTGATTCCCTGGAGCGGGTCCAACTCCCCTCAGGTTGGGCTGGTCCCCGACAGAAATCAAAGCAGATATTAAAAGATTCTTGGAAACAAATGAAAATGAAGAAACATCTTACCAAAACCTCTGGGATGCCATGCAGTCAGTTCTTAGAGGAATCCATATCTCTACAAGCACGCATCAAGAAAAAGGAAAGATCACAAGTGGGCAAATCACTTAAGGGAGCTGCAAAATAAGACCACCAAAACCCTAACTTTAGCAGAATAATCCAAATCACCAAAATAAGAGCCCAAATACGGGACATAGAAGACAAAAATATCATAAAAAACATCAAGAAAACAAAAAGCTGGTTCTTTGAAAGAATTACCAAGATCAATGGACTCCTAACCAGAATGGCCAAGAAAAAGAGAAAAAGCCCAAATAAACACAATCAGAAATTCAAAGGATCAAATCACATCTGACCCTACAGAAATACAAAAGATGATAAGAGATTACTATGCACACCTACATGGAAAAACTGGATAAACAAAATGAAATGGAGGACTTTCTGACTTCACATAATCTCCCCAGATTGAAACAAGAAGACACTGAGACACAAAATAGACCAATAACAACCCAGGAAATTGACTCTGTCATGCGAAAATTACCTACAAAAAATAGCCCTGGACCGGATGACTTTCCAGCAGAAATTTACAAAGTATACAAAGAGGAGCTGACACCAATCCTTTTAAAAATATTCCAGGCAATTGAGAAAGATGGAATTCTCCCCAAACCATTTTATGAAGCTAATGTCACACTGATAACCCAAATCAGGAAAAGTTCCAAAAAAAAGAACTACAGGCCAATATCCCTTATGAATATAGATGCAAATATCCTCAACAAGATTCTAGCAAACCAGATACAAAAACACATCTCAAAAACCATTCACCATGACCAAAGAGGCTTCATCCCCAGGATGCAAGGCTGGTTCAATATTCACAAAACGATAAATTAAATTCATCAACAGATGTAAAAACAAGAATCACATGATTATATCATTAGATGCAGTAAAAGCTTTTCATAAAATCCAGCATCTTTTCTTGATAAAAACCCTCAAACGCCTAGGTATAGAAGGAACATACCTCAAAATAATAAGTGCCATCTATGATAAACCCACTGCTAACATATTACTAAATCAACAGAAATTGGAAACATTTTTCCTGAAAATTGGAACAAGACAAGGCTGACCCCAAAGAAATACAAAAGATGATCAGAGATTACTATGCACACCTACATGGAAAAAAATTGATAAAATGAAATTGAGGACTTTCAGACATCACACAAACTCACTCCTCTTGTTCAACATTGTGCTGGATGTCCTAGTTTTGGCAATTAGACAAGAGAAGAAAATCCGGGGTATCCAAATAGGAAAAGAGGAAGTCAAGTTATTCTTTCTATGCTGAAGATATGATCGTGTAACGTGAAAATCCAAGAGAATCTGTCAAAACTCTGCTTGCATTGATAAAGGACTTTAGCAATGCCTCAGGGTACAAAATAAAGGTGCAAAAGACCGTTGTATTCCCATACACCAACACCAAGCAGGCATAGAGCCAAATTAAAAGAACAATCCCATTCACAATAGGCACCCCCCCAAAAAAAGAGAGAGAAAAGAAATACCTCAGCATCTTCCTAACCAGAGAAGTGAAAGACCTTTACAATGTGAACCACAAAGCATTGTTCAAAGAAATCCAAGAAGACACAAACAAATAGAAAAATGTGCCATGCTCATGGATAGCAAGAATCAACATTGTTAAAAAGTCAATCCTACCAAAGGCAATCTACAGATTCAATGCAATACCCATTAAGTTAATAACACCATTCTTCTCAGACCTGGAAATGACAATACAGAAATTCATATGGAAACATAAACAACCATGAATAGCCAAAACAATCTTTAGCAAAAGAAACAAAGCAGGAAGTATCACACTTCCAGACTTCAATCTTTACTATAAGGCTACAGTAATCAAAACAGTTTGGTATAGATACAAGAACAGGCATGTAGACCAATGGAACAGGATAGAAATTCTGAAAGAAAAGCCTCAATTTCTCAACCAATTCATCTTTGACAACAACCACTGGGGAGAGGAGAACCTATTCAGTAAATGTTGCTGGGAAAGCTGACTGATCACATGCAGAAGATTGAAACAGGACCCCTACCTATCACCATACACAACAATTAACTTGAAATGGATCAAAGACCCAAAAGTAAAACCTCAAGCTATAAGAATCTTAGAAAGTGCAGTAGATATCCTTATGGAAATTGGAACTGGCAACCAATTCCTATTCAGACCACTAACTGCCTGTACCTTAAGAAATAAGATAGACAAGTGGGACCTCATCAAACTAATGAACGTCTGCAAAGCAAAAGAAACCATCTTGAAAGCAGGAAAGCAGGCCACAGAATGGGAAAAATTTTTTGTCAACTGTATATCTGTCAAAGACCTAACATCTAGGATCTACAAAGAACTCAAATGTGCCATAGGGAAAAATACAAACAACCCCATTAAAAAGTGTGAAAAGCCGGGCTCGGTGGCTCAGCCTGTAATCCCATGCCTTGGGAGGTTGAGGTGAGTGGATTGCCTGAGCCCGCAGGTTTGAGACCCGCCTGGGCAACTTGGTGAGACCTCATCTCTACAATAAATAAAAAAAAAAATTAGCCGGGTGTGCACCTATATCGCACACCTGTAGTTTCAGCTACTTGGAAGGCTGGGGCAGAAGGATCTCCGGAGCCCAGAGGCAGAATGAGACTCCAACTCAAAAAAAAAAAGTGTGCAAAATATATTAATAGACACTTCTCAAAAGAAGATATACTAGCAGCAAGCAGACACATGAAAAAGTGTTCAGCCTCACTCATTATCAGAGAAATGCAAATCAAAACCACATTGAGATACCACCTAACCTCAGTAAGAATGGCCATTATTAATAAAACAAACAATAGATACTGGCGAGGATGTAAAGAAAAAGGAATGATTCTACACTGTTGGTGGGAATGCAAACTAGTCCAAACTCTTTGGAAGACAAGTGTGGTGATTTCTGAAAGAACTAGAAATTGACCTTGCATATGACCCAACAATTCCTCTACTGTGAATATACCCGGAGGAGCTCTAATCTTTCTACAAAAGAGATACCTGCACACGTATGTTTGTTGCTTCTCTATTCACAATAACAAAAACATGGAACCAATCGTGTTGGCCATCGAAGCTGCACTGAATAAAAAAAATGTGGTACATACACACAATGGAATTTTATGCAGCCATAAAGGACAAACATATGGACTTCATAGCAACTTGGATGGATTTGGAGTCTATCATACTCAGTGATCTATCACAGAAACAAGGAACAGAGTACCATATGTTCTCACTCATTAGTGGACCTTGAATAATTATAATACTATAAGAAAGCAATTGGCAGTAGTGTGAAACTGTCAGGGGAGGGTAGTGAGATTGGAAGTTGAGGGAAATTACTAAGGGATGGAGGGGCATAGCTCATCAACAAGGATACCTGCGTATCAATATTTGTATACCTATCCCTGAATTATACCCCCACATCTTTATTTTTTTAATCTAATAAAAAACGAAGGTGTTGAGTACAGTAAAAGTAAAAAAATTAACATGCACATCACAAGAATCAGGCAAATACAGAGTCAACAGAGCATACAGTGCTCCTGAGAAAATAATACACATACACATATATATGTTAACTCAAAAGTTAAAAGAAAACAAAATAGCCTTCTGAGAGTTCTGTGGCAGGAATAAACTCTCACATTGCAACAATCAGTCTGAACCTAAATGGACTAAATATACCACTGAAAAGATATAGAGTGGTAAACTGGATAAAAAAAGGTATAATCTAACAGTCTGCTGCCTCCAGGAAACCCATCTCAGTACAATGGACACCTATAGACTCAAAATTGGAGGCTGAAAAATCAACTATCAAGTGAATAGAAAAAAATTTTTAAAGGCAGGAGTAGCTATTCTAATATCAGATAAAACAGCCTTCAAGTTATCAAAAATTAAAAGGATACAGACACTACATAACAATACAAGCTTCAATACACCAGCAAGAAAGATCACTCCTAAACATATATGCACTAAACCCTGATGTACCAGGTTTTATAAATCAACAACTAAGTAAATTAAAAGAAGACATTAATGCACAAAATCATAACTGGATGCTTAAATACCCAGCTAACAATCCTAGATAGAACATCAGGACACAAAATCAATAAGAAGATCCAGAACCTCGTATCAATGCTCAACCAAATGAATTCAATAGACGTCTATAAAACACTTCGCACAACAACTACAGAGTATGCATTTGACTCATCAGCAGATGGAGTATACTCTAAGACTTACCACATCCTAGGGTATAAATCAAGCATAAACACATTTCAAATATTAAAATAACACCATTCTTCTTCTCAAATTAGAGTGAAATAAAAATAAATATTGCCACCAAAATAATTCTCCCCAAATTTACAAAAACCTGTACACTAAACAACATACTGCTGAATATAAACAACTAGGATAACTTGGCAATCATGATAGAAATTAAAAGATTCCTATAAAAGAATGAAACCAAAGACACAACTTATCAGAATCTCTTGGTTTCCATGGATTTAGTATTAAAAGGAAATGTATAGCTCTGCACAGACACATCAAGAAAACTGAAAGATCACAATGTCTAATGTCAAACCTAAAGGAGCTGGAAAGGCAAGACCACCAAAATTCTAACTCCAGCAGAAGAATCCAGATCACTGAAATAAAGTTGCAGCTGCATGGCATAGAAGACAAAAATATCATAGAAAAAAATCAGCAAGATTTTTTTGCGTTTTTGAAAAAAAAGGCTGGTTTTTGAAAAGATAAATAAGATTGACAGATCCCTAGCTAGATTTACTAAGAAAAAGAAAAAGAAACCTCAAATGAAAACAATTAGAAAAGTAAAAGATGAAGTCACAACTGACCCTGAAGAAATTCAAACGATTAGCAGAGATTACTATGCACACCTGTATGGAAATAACCTTGAAAACTCAAAGGAAATGGAGGACTTTCTGATATCATACAACCTTCCAAGGTTGAAACAAGAGGAAATTGAAATCCTAAACAGACCAATACAACTCAGGAAATTGACTCCCTCGTAAGAAGTCTACCTACCAAAAGAAGGTCTGGACCAAATGGCTTTCCAATTAAATTCTACAAAACATACAAGAAAGGGATAATACCAATGTTATCGAAAGTATTATGGGCAATTGAGAAAGACAGAACTCTCCTCAAATTATTTCATGAAGCTAACATCACACTGATACCCAAACCTGACAAAGACCAAACAAGATAAGAAAATTAAAGGCCAATCTCCTTGACGAACATAGATGCAAACATTTTCAATAAGACTCTAGCAAATCAGATCCAACAACACATCTCCACAAAGGAGGACATTTTAAATTATATCTTCCACAAAGGAGGACATTTTAACTTCCTCTTTTCCTATTTGGATATCTCTAATTTTATTCTCTTGTCTGATTGCTCCAGCACAGACTTCCAGCACTATGTTGAACAGGGGGGTGAGAGTGTGCAGTCTTGTCTCATTTCTGTTTTCTTTGTGGAAGATTAAATGCAGAAAAAGCTTTGGACAAATTCCAGCATCCCTTCTTGACCAAAACTTTAGAAGACCTAGACACAGAAGGAGCATTCCTCACAACACTTAGAGCCATCTATGACACACCCATAGCCAACATATTGCTCAAAGGACAGAAGTTGGAAGCATTCTTTCTGAAAACAGAAATGAGACAAGACTGCACACTCTCACCCCCCTGTTCAACATAGTGCTGGAAGTCTGTGCTGGAGCAATCAGACAAGAGAATAAAATTAGAGATATCCAAATAGGAAAAGAGGAAGTTAAAATGTCCTCCTTTGTGGAAGATATAATCCTGTACTTTGGAAACCCAAGAGAGTTCATCAAAAACCTCCTTGCACTGGTAAATGAACTTGGAAAAGTTTTAAGTTACAAAAATCAATGTGCAAAAGAGAGTTGCATTTCTATACACCAGAAGCAAATCAGCAGAAAACCAAATAAAAACATAATGCCACTCACAATGTCCACCAAAAAATGAAATATCTTAGCATCTATCTAACCAGAGAAGTGAAAGACCATTACAATGAGAAATACACATACATATGCATTGCATGGATATATTGTGTGGTGGTAGCAAGTGGATCCCAGGGGGTTCATCCCCAAGTCAGTGAACATTGTGACCTGTAGGTGGTTTCTGAATTCTAGGTCCTTCTTCTACATCATTCAACTTTCAAAACTGCAAAGATACAGCACAGTTTCTCATTCCAGTCCTGTTTCAAAATTAAACAAATTCATAGGTTCTGCTCTGAGATTAGATGGCTGAGAAAATAACAGAAGGGGAAGCTTCTCTCTCTCACTCAGTAACTGAATTAAAGAGAAAGAAAAGAGATCTATCACAAGTGAGAAAAAAATCAATGGAAGAACTCAGATAAACCCCAGAGTCCTAAAGAGACAGCACCTGAAAAAAAGAAAAAAGACCTCAGAGCTTGGACAATGAAAACCACTGACAACAATTGGCATCAGAACACAAAAACAGATATCAGGGAGTGCAGGAAAAGAGTGAACAAGAATCAATAATAACACAAAACAAAACTGAATAAAATTGTAACAGAGATTTTGGCTATAAAAAACTCTGTGGTTCCACTGTGGCTGGGGGCTGAAATAAATAACAAACTGATGAGCATGGAAAACAGAATTAACCAAGCAGAGGAAAGGCTCTCAGAGCTTGAAGACCAAAATATGCAACTAAGAAATCTGTTAAAAACAGAGAAAAATTCGTGACCTGCCTGGGCAGTGAGACCTCATCTCTACAATAAATCAAAAAATCAGCCGGGCATGGTAGTGCATGCCTGTAATTCCGGCTACTTGTAATGTTGAGGCAGAAAGATTGCCAGAGCCCAGCAGATCGAGGGTGCAGTGGCCTGGAGCGGCCACTGCACTCCAGTCTGGGCGACAGGGTGAGATTCCAACTCAAAAAAAAAGAGAAAAAACTCAACAAGATAGAAAAAAACCTCTAAGAGATGTGCAATTATACCAAGAAGTGGAACTTATACCTGATTGATATCACAGAAGCAGAATGGGAAGTGGAGAACACCTTGACGAAAGCACTTCATGAGATTATCCAAGAAAACTTTCCGCATCTCACCAGAGATGGGACGATCTAAGCACAAGAGAATCTGAGAACCCCTGCAAGGCATCAAATGAGATCTACACCAAGACACATAGTAATTTGCCTACATAAAGTAGGCATAAAAGAAAAAATTATTCAGGAAGTGAGAGAGAAAGTTCAGATTGCCTACCGGGGAAGACCAATCAGAATAATGTCAGACCTATTGGCAGAAACACCACAAGCTAGAAGGGATTGGAGTCTAATGTTTAATGTTTTCAAAAGTAAGCAAATTCAGCCAATAATTTTCTACCAAGCTAAGCTAAGCTTCATCAGCAATGGGGAATTAAAATCTTTCCAATATATCAAATTCCTAAGAAAATATGCTACTAACAGATCAGCTCTATAGGAGACACTTAAGAAGGTATTAAGCATATACAAAAAAGAACGAACATGCACTTGGCAAGAGTATAAGAAAACCCGTAGTCAACAGAGCATACAGTGTACCTGAAAAAAAAATGAAAACACACATATATTAATGCCAAGTTTAAAGAAAGCAAAATAGCATCCTATGAGCTCTATATCAGGGATAAACTCCAGCATTTCAATAATCAGCCTGAATGTAAATGGACTAAATGCACTTCTGAAAAGATATAGAGTGGTGAACTGAATTTTTTAAAAATCGTACACTTCTGGCAAGATGGTGACAGGGCAGCTTGGTCTGTGAGACCCTCTGCAAAAGCAAGTGTCCATAAAGATTCTTACTCTCCCCTGGTGGCTGCTGCTCTTATCATTATCAGCCTGCTCTTCAGCCAGCTGTGCAGGCCTGCAGGCTGTGACACAGTGGCTCCATGCACTGCTCTGCCACCACCTCTGCCTCTATCACCAGCACCCCCTCCTGGGGTGACCCTTGGCTCCTGGACCTGTGGAGCTCCTCCCATGCACCGCACTGCAGACGTGGCTGCCACCAATGCCATCCCCCCTTGCCTGGGGCATTCCCTGGCTCCCAGCCCCATTGAGCTCCTCTCACTCACTGCACTGATGACACAGCAGCAGCTGCTGCTGCCACCACCACCACACTACCCCCCACCCTGGGCAGCCCTCAGGTCTTGCCCTGTGGAACTGAGGACTCCCCCGCCTGCTGCACTGCCCTGCCCTGCCCAGTGCTGCATGGGTTGGCAGCACCTGGCTGTATCACACTCCACCTCCCCCAGCTCAGCCCCCAGTCACAGTGGAACCAGAGATCAGCTGCAGCCATGACACAAGGCAGAGACCTGCATTGCCCCACCCAGCTTTGCCCAGCTCTGCCCAGCCTCCAACTTGGGATCTAAGGAAATAGCATCAAAATGGGAGAGACAGAAGCCCCTCCCCCATGCTAGATGAGAAATAAGCCAGATCTGAGTGGTAGACTTGACAGGAAGCAAACCAACTGAGCCCAGATCTGATCCACCCTCCATAGCAAGGCTGGAGCAACTGACCCTAGTTCTGAGCCACCCTACCAGCCTGTAATGAGAGCTGGAGATCAGAGCTAAAAGGATGTTGAACTTAGAGGATCAATCTCAGAGCATGCTTGGTTCCTTTGTTTCAAGTTTTAAATTTTTATTCTTTATCTGTTTGTTTTACACATCTTTTTTCTCTTTTCTCTGTCCTCTTACTGTTGTTGATAACATCTTCATACTTGCATTGTTTCTGTTAGTTTACTGATTTTTTTTCTTTACACCTCATATTTTTGTAGGGGATATAACAAACTGATAAGCATGGAAAGCAGAATTAGCCAAACAGAAGAAAGAATCTCAGAGCTTGAAGACCAAAATAAAGAACTAACCCAACTGTCAAAAACATAGAAAAAAAGCTTAAAAAGACAGAACAAAACCTTCAAGAGATGAGAAATTACTTCAAGAGACTGAACATAAGAGTGATTGAACTTCCTGAGGCAGAAAGAGAGACAAAGACCACCCGGGAACAAACATTGCATGAAATTATTAAAGAAAACTTCCCTCATCACATCAGTGACACAAAAATTCAAACAAAAGAGATTCAGAGAACCTCTGCAAGACAACAAATGAGAAGACCAACTCCCAGACACATAATAATTCACCTAAATAAAGTAGGTGCAAAAGAAAAAATCCTAAAGGCAGCAAGAGAAAAAGATCAGACTACCTATCAGGGATGACCAACTAGAATAGTAGCAGATTTATCTACAGAAAAACTTTAGGCTAGAAGAGCTTGGAGTCCAGTCTTCAAAGTTCTCAAAGATAAACAATTTCAACCAAGAATAACGTACCCAAACAAGCTAAGCTTCATCAGTGAGGGAGAATTAAAATTTTCCCAGACATTCAATCCCTAAAAACTTATGCTGCCCCCAGACCACCTCTACAAGAAACACTTAAAGTAATAAACACAGAAGAAAAGGAAAAAAGAATGGCAATGTTCTTCACAAGAGTACAGGAAAAAGATAGAAAACACACATGAATCAATACCAAAACCAAAAGAAAGACAACAAACAAACAGAAACAACAACAACTTTATAAGAACCTCATGACAGGGTTAAACCCTTAGATTTCAATAATTAGCCTGAATATGAATGGACTAAATGCACCACCGAAAAGACACTGAATGGCAAAATGAATAAAATATCATGTGGCAAAATATATTGTCTCCATGAGACTCATCTCACTTGAAAGTGCGCTCACAGACTCATAGTAAGAGGATGGGAAGCAAAATTTCAGGCAAATGGGCTACAAAAGAAAGCAGAAGTTGTGATCTTAATTTCAGACAACATACACTTTAAACAATCAAAAATTAAAAAGGATACAGAAAGTCACTGCATAATGATAAAAGGTTCAATCCATCAACAAGAAATATCCATCTTAAGCATATATGCACCCAACATAGCAGCACCAACTTTCATAAAGCAGCTTCTAAACAAACTTTAAAAAGATATTGATGCTAAAACTATCATAACTGGGGACTCTAATATCCCACTCACAACCCTATACAGATCACCAGGGCAAAAAATCAGCAAGGAGATTCAGAAACTCAATATGACTCTTGACCAAATGGAATTAATTGATACCTACAGAACACTCCACCCAATGACCACAGAATATACATTCTACTCATCACCACATGGAATGTACTCCAAGACCGACCAAATCCTTGGCCATAAATCAAGCATAAACAAATTTCATAAGATTGAAATTTTGCCATGCACCTTCTCAGACCACAGTGGAATAAAAATAAATATCAACACCAACAAGGTGCCCCCAAAACCCACAAAGACCTGAACAGTAAATAGCATGAGGCTGAATAACAACTGAGTCAACATGGAAATCAAAACAGAGATTAAAAGATAACTGGAAACAAATGAAAATGAAGAAAAATCTTACCAAAATCTCTGAGATGCCATGAAAGCAGTAGTAAGAGGGGAATTCATTTCTCTACAAGCGCACATGAAGAAAAGGGAAAGACCACAAGTTAACAGCCTAACAAGTCACCTAAGGAAGCTGGAAAGCAAGACCACAAAAACCATAATTTCCAGCAGAAGAATCCAGATCACCAAAATATAAGCCCAAATCCAGGACATAGAAGACAAAAAGATAAAACAAAAAGCAAATCAATGAAACAAAAAGCCGGTTCTTTGAAAGAATAAACAAGATTGATGGTCCCTTAGCTAGACGGACCTAGAAAAAGAGAGAGAAAGCCCAAATAAACACAATCAGAAACACAAAAGGTGAAGTCACATCTGACTCCGAAGAAATTCAAAAGGTTATCAGAGACTACTATGTACACTAGTATGGAAACACACTTGAAACCCTAAAGGAAATAGAGGACTTTCTTACATCACATAACCTCCCTAGATTGAAAGAAGACGTAATTAAGACCCTAAGTAGACCAATAACAATCAAGGAAATTGACTATGTCATAAGAGCACTGCCTAAAAAAAAAAAAAAAAAAAGTCCTAGACCAGATGGCTTTCCAGCAGAATTCCACAAGACATACAAGGAGGAATTGATATCAATTCTATTGAAAGTATTCCAGGTGATTGAGAAAGATGGAACTCTCCCCAAATCATTTTATGAAGTTAGCATCACATTGATACCCAAGCTAGGTAAAGAACCCACAAAGAAAGAGAACTACATGCCAATATCCTTGATGAACATAGATGCTAAAATTCTCAACAAGATCCTAGCAAAACGGATTCAACAACACATCTCAAAAATCATCCATCACGAACGAGTAGGCTTCATCCCCAGGATGCAAGTGTGGTTCAACATTCATAAGACCATAAATGTAATTAAACACATCAACAAACATAAAAACAGAAACCACATGATTTTATCATTAGATGCAGAAAAAGCTTTTGATAAATTCAGCAACCCTTCCTAATAAAAACCCTCAAGCATCTAGGCATAGGTGAAACCTACATCAAAATAGTAAGAGTCATCTATGAGAAACCCACAGCCAGCATACTCCTAGACAGACAAAACTTGGAATCATTTCCCCTGAAACCTGGAACAAGTCAAGGATGGCCGTTCTCACCCCTATTGCTCAACATAGTTTTGGAAGTCCTAGCTAGAGTAATCAGAGAAGAGAAGGCAATCAGGGGTATCCAAATAGGAAAAGAGGTGCAGGGGGCCAGCCCCCGCAGAGAGATTTAAGGGGTCCCTTGGAAGATGGGGCAGCGCTGGTGATTATTCTGGAAAGATAAAAAGAAAGAAAGAGAAGAGGGGAGAAAGAAAGAGACTGGACTCCTACTCAGGTGACCAGAAACCGTTTAATGGGTGTAATCTCAGGACTTTTATCCCCAAACTCTGCAAAGTCATCATCACAGGAAACAAAGGTAGTATGTGTCTTTCACATGAACAGGTCCAGGTGCACAAAGGACACCCCCCACTCTCAAGCAAATGTTCTTTCATATGTAAGGAGGAACATGAGGAAGAACAACCATAAATTGTCTTTTTGTATCTTATGCTAGCTTAATGTTCCCCAAACCAGTTTCTTACGTGCCCTTAATTGTATTACAACTACATCATCTTGAATTAACATCACTCAATGTCTAAACCCAAAACCACCATAGTTAATTATTAACTTCCACTATTATGTACTAATTCAAACTAGTTTTTATTAAAACAATTGCTGCTATGGTTACACTCTCCTAGTACCAGCTGGCCTAATTCAAACTTCACCAGCCCCTCCTAAATAAAACTGAACTAACCATACTTCTATAATAAAATGGTTACTTAAATTTTCTTAATCTATATAAACTATTTTCTAAAACCTATATCTATAAATTTCTAAAGGTTGCATCAAGAGAACCTGTGACTTGTACTAAGGCTCCTCAATGTGACTCAAAGCCAAACTTAAATTGTGATAAAGCAAAATACCATAAGCCTTGGGGAATGGGAACAATAGACTCCTAGGTTAGCTGTGTACGTTCCTGTCTCAGAGTTTTCTGTTAGAGCCAGCTGGAGCTTTTCTTGGTAGTTTGTGCCAAATGGAAAAGGAGGGAGGGAATGGGTCAACAGCTCCCGAACACATCCTAGCGGTCTCGGGGTCTACGGCCCTTCCTGATCCCTAATGCTCAGTGGGCCTCCGTGGCCAGCTCCCAACAAAGAGGAAGTCAAGTTGTTTCTCTTTGCAGATGACATGATTGTATACCTTGGAAACCCAAGAGAATCTGTCAAAAACTTCCTTGCACTGATAAAGGATTTGGCAAAGTGTCAGAGTATAAAATAAATATGCAAAAGACAATTGCATTTCTATACACCAATCATAGACAAACAAAAACTCAAAAAAAAGCACAATTCCATTTACAATAGCTTTAAAAAAATTAAATACCTTGGCATCTTCCTAACCAGAGATGTGAAAGACCTTAACAATGAAAACTACAAAACACTGCTCAATGAAATCAAAGATGACACAAACAAGTGGAAAAAAAATTCTATGCTCATGGATTGGAAGAATCAACATTGTTAAGATGTCCATTCTACCTAAGGAATCTACATATTTAATGAAATACCCATCAAATCACCAGCAACATTCTTCTCAGACCTAGAAACAACAATACAGGAATTCATATGGAAAAGTAAATAACCAAGAATAGTCCAAACAATCCTCACCACAAAAACACAAAGCAGGAGGTATCACACTCCCAGACTTTAAACTTTATTATAAAGCTACAATACTCTAAAAAGCCTGGTATTGGTACAAGAACAGGCACATAGACCAAGGGAATAGAATTGAGATTCCAGAAGCAAAACCTCAATTTCTCAACCAACTCATCTTCGACAAAGCCTCCACCACCCACTACTGGGGACAGGAGTACCTATTCAGTAAATAATGCTGGGAAAACTTCAGGCCACATGCAGAAGATTGAATCAGGACCCCTACCTATCTCCATACACAAAAATTAACTCTAAACGAGTCAGAGACCTAAATGTAAAACCTCCAACTGTAAGAACCTTAAAAAAGGCAGGAGACACTCTTATGAGAGTTGGAACTGGCATCCAATTCCTGATCAAAACCCGAAGTCACACCATAAGAGATAAGATATACCACTGGGAACTCACCAAATGGAAACGATTTTGAACAGCAAAAGAAACCATCAAGAGAGCAGGGAGACAACCCATAGAATAAGAAAAAAAAGTGCTAATTATGTATTTCACAAAACCATAGCATCCAGGATCTACTAGGAACTCAAACAAGCTGAAAGAATAATTTTTAAAAAGCCCTATTTAAAAAAAATTACAGAGGACATGAATAGACACTTATCAAAATAAGACATATAAACTGCCAACAGATACATGAAAAAATGTTCAGCGATATCTAAAGATATTATAAATTAACCTTTCATACAATCTGGCAATCCACCTTCTGGGAATATACCAAGAGGAATACAAATCATTCTACAAAAGACTTGCACACATATGTTTATTGCTGCAGTATTCACAGCAGCAAAAACATGGAACCAACTCTGATGCCCATCACAAGCAGAATGGATAAAGAAAATGTGGTACATATAGATGATGGAATATTATCCAGCCATAAAGAAGGATAAAATCATGAACTTCTCAGCAAATTGAATGGAATTAGAGACAATCATTCTTAATGATCTATCACAGAAACAAAGAACTGAATACCACACATTCTCACTCATAAGTGGGACCTCAACATTAATCACAATAGCACAAGGAAGGAATTGGTAGTCGTGGGACACTGCTGGAGGAAGAAGAAATGGAGGTGGACATCTAACAACACAAAGCATACCTGTTCCTAAACCAGAGGAAGTAAGGCCCAGTTGCAGGCTCAACTTTCACCTTAACATGAAATACTTATGTACTTAATCCTGACTTGTACCCCTCATATTTATAATAAAATAAAGTTTAAAAATGCTTTCTAACTTAGTTCTATCTCAAAATGTTCCATTTAATGAACTAAAATGATCATTGAACATTTCTGCAAGAAGTATACAAGTAGTTTTCTATATGGGCGTGTATTTTCCATATGCTTTCAAAGGAGAACAGAAATATTCTTTCTCAGCTTTTGCAAAAGAGGCCAAGCAAAGGTTCTATGTGGGCCAAAGTGTCCCAATCACTGAAACAAGGTAAAGAGTAGATTGACATTTCATATATTTAAATACATGTATTTTCATGAATGGAATACATAATCGTGAATGGAATAATCATGAATGGAATAAAGCCTGCGGGCTACATTTGAAGGAAGGAGCATGCTTCCTAAACTATTTGTAAAAGAGATCTTGATAAATTCTCTCTCTGTCTGAATTTTACATAAATAAACTTTTGCATAAATTCTCTCTCTGTCAGACTTTTACATTTTTACCTTAGATCATTTGCAAATATCCTATATGTAAACATAGAAATAAGTTGTATTCAAATATGCCACTATGAGCATATTGAAGTTCGTAGCACACTGCAACATGTTTCTGTAAATATAATTCAAAAGATGTTTTTTTACTTTGTTTATGTCCCAAAGTGTGTCATTCAGTGACCTAACACAAATGATCATAAACATTCTGTCAGTTATTACAAAGGAGTTTTTCAACTTGGGTATTTTTATTTTCTCATTAAACTAAAAAAAAATAATGCTCTTTCTCAAATTTTCACAAAATTTATCTAGCCACTTCTTTTGTATTGAAAGTGTTTCATTCCCTGAATCAAAACAGAGTGTGGATTCAATTTTAATAAATTAAACTACAAATTATTTTTATGAGTACAATATAATATTGCCTATGGGCTGCAGATGTAGAAGGAAGCCTGTTTCATTAAGTATTTGTGAAAGAAAGCTTGATAACTTCTTGCTCTGCCAAATGCTTACAAAGAGTGTACACTAAGACAGATAATGTAGAAATATCCAAAGTTAACATAGAAGTATATTGTATGTGGGTATGGCACTATAAACCTATTGCATGGAGTAATACGGTGCAACATATCTCTGTAACTGTAACTGAAAAAAAATGCTATCTAACTTGGTTGTCCCTCAAAATTTTCCATTCTGAAAACTAAAAAAGATCATAAAACATTCAGGCCACATAAACAGTTTTTCGACCTGGGTGCGTGTATTTTCCATATGTCTTCACCAGGAAAATAAATAAAAGTCTTCTCTCAACTTTCTAAAAGTAACCTAACGATAATTCTCTGTGGGTCAGCGTGTTCCAATCAGTGAAACAGAACAACATGTGGTTTCATATTCAATGGGCTAAAGTACAAGTACTTCATGAGTGGAATAATCTATCTCTTGTGGGCTGCTTCTGGAGAAAAAAGCATGTCTCCTTAACTATTTATCAAAGTGAACTTGATAACTTCCCACACTGTGAAACTTATATGTAGACTGAAATAAGACAGAAATTTGGAAACATAAGGTATTTTAGCACACTAATATGTTTTAACTAGATATGCCACTAGAACCCCATTCTAACATCAAAATCAGTAGTAGAAAATAAATAATAAAAATTACAGCAGAATTTTTAAAAATAATGACTAAAAATGTAAAAGATCAACAAAAAAGAAGAGTTGGTTTTCTGAAAGGATAAACAAAATGGACAAACCCTTAGCTAAACTAACTGAAAAAAGGAGAGATGACTCAAATAAATAAAATCAGAGATAAAAAAGACATCGCATTACATAGCACAGCATCATTAGAGATTATTATGAACAATTATATGTCAACGTATTGGAAAAGAGCAGAAATGGACGGATTCCTTTAATATACAGGCTATTAAAATTTAATTATGAAGTAATATAAAAACTGAACAAAATAATGTATCAATAGATTATATAAAGTCTCTCAACAACAACAACAAAAAGTACCTGATGGTATCACTGCTGAATTTTACCCACTACTTAATGTATAGCTAATATGAATTCTTTTCAAACTATTCAAAACAGTTGTAGTAAAAGGAATTCTTCCAAATGGATTCTACAATTCCTGTATTACCATAGTATCCAAACCAGATAAAGTCACGATAAGAAATGAAAACTACACACCAACATTTTTGATGATAGATGCAAAAATCTTCATTAAAATATCATGAAACTGAATTCAGAAGCACATCAAAAAATTATTCATCATGATCATGTGGTATTCATCCCTAGGATACAAGTATGGTTCAACATATGCCAATAAATAAATATGATACATCACATTAACAAAATGAAATTTAAAACTGTAAGAACTTTTCAACACATAAAGAAAGAGCATTAAATAAAATTCAGCATAGTTTCATGACAAAACACAACACAAATTAGGTATAGAAGAAACATACCCCAAACCAATTAAGAACAAAATAAAACATACCAATAATAGTATTAAACCCTCAGTTAGCAAGTTTGAATTTGATTTACCCCCTCTTGTGCAGCCCAACTGGGAATAATAGGCAGGCATGAGTTGCTCTTAGAGAGAAGAAGGAAACATTATGCCTAGTAATGATCAGGAAAAACATCATAACTTTTTCAAATAAGCCTACATAACCTTTCTACTTTCTTCTTCCTTGTTCCTACCCAAGAAGCAGTTGAGAGGAAATGATCCTTTTCTTGAGGCAGTAACATTCAATAACCAAACAGCCTTAATAAAGTGTGTGAATCAAGAGGTGGTGATGAGGGTGGAGTCAGAAATATGTGTGAATCAGGATAGTCATGGTGGCTTATATCTGCATTCCTAGAACTTCGGGAGGCTGAGGCTGAGGTGAGAGAATTGCTTGAGCCCAGGAGTTCAAGATCAGTCAAGGCAGTATAGTGATACCTCATCTCCACAAATAAATAAGTAAATAAAAATTGGTTGGGCATAGTGGTACATGCCTGTAGTCCCAGATACTTGAGAGGCTGAGGTGGAAGGATTACCTGAGTCCAGGAGGTCGAGGCTGCAATGAGCCATGAATGTGTCACTGCACTTCAGCCTGGGCAACAGAGTGAGGCTCTGACTCCAAAGAAAGAAGGGAGGGAGGGAGGGAGGGAGGGAGGGAGGGAAGAAGAAATATGTGTGAATCATTTTATGAGGAAGCCCACCATGGTACTGCTCAATAACATCAGGTGCTCATGGACTATAAAACTCATGGGAGGTTCTTCAAATGTCTTTATTATTAGGTCATGGTTGAGTGTCTTATCATTGGCGGAATACAAGTATTCTGTATAGCCAAAAACATAGCATGAGTTAGTGTTAAGGGGCACAATGTTGTGCTTGGAGTAAGCTGACCAGACTGGAATAGCAGCATTGTAATCAATGTGGTGAGGCAAGTTTTAAAGCTCCAAGCAGGGAGTCAAAGGTCAGATATATACAGTCAATCCTTCAGAATTTAGTGGTCATCAGAACTTATGCAACAAGGTCTCCCCACCATGAAGTAAATGTGTAGACTTTTGCCAGGGGTCACAAATCTGGCATGCAGCAGTAGATTCTATATTAAATGGAGAGAGTCAGGCTCAATCATCCTTTTAATCACAGTTTATTTTATCAGAGAATGAGCCCTGTATGTATTAGGGATCCAGACAAAGGAAGAAGAGAGTGTATAAAACCCAAATCATTATTCAAGCAGCTTGCTTCAATTCTGTATCCTGCTCCTCAGCTTCACTAACAAGTAACACAGTAAGGGGGAAGGGTCCTTACTCCACTCAGTGCCAATCCATTTGGCCAAAGCATTTGCTTCTCAATCTTAATTAGTCTTCTCATATCCCCTAACCAAGTCTCTAAAGTGCCCTTGTTTTTGTTGTTGTTGTTTGTTTGTTTTCCAGAAAGCCATGTCGTATCCTCATCACCAAAACTGTCAAGAGTTGTGAAGAGTTTGAGATTTTACTTTACTTGCAATCTCATATACTAGTATATCATGGTTTCATAGATGTTGGCAGAAGACAAGAGATTTCTGAGTAAGAAATTTGCATATTTGCATTAGTTCCCTTTGTCCCCTGCTTCAAATCTCACAGGAGAAATCAGAAGCAGCCATCGAAATGTTGACATATAAATATTCTTCCTTATATCGTTGGAGACCAAAGCTGTTGCAATAAATGTAACAGAAAGTCTCTGAAGAGTTATCTCAACGAAATTCACCCTTTGTTTTCCCACTGTCCTGGCTTCTGAAAAATCTTCCCATAAATGTTTGTGAGTTCAGGGCTGATCAAGGAAAAAAGACATGACCACTAGATGGCAGTAGCATACAATATGCTTCATTTGACTCAATCATCCTTTTAATCACAGTTTACAAAGTCAGGCTCAATCATCCTTCTAATCACAGTTTATTTTATCAGAGAATGAGCCCTGTATGTATTAGGGATCCAGACAAAGGAAGAAGAGAGTGTATAATACCCAAATCATTATTCAAGCAGCTTGCTTCAATTCTGTATCCTGCTCCTCAGCTTCACTAACAAGTAAGACAGTAAGGGGGAAGGTTGGACAATGCTTTGAAAGGTTGCAGGAGGGGAAAGTTCCCCACAACAGGAGACCTTCCAGAGGCAGCAGTAGATAGCCACCACTCAGAAGAAGGAAGAGTGCAAGGCAATACCCAAGAGAGTAAAGAATTGGAGAGAAGGCTTATGTGTCTATGTGATGTCACTTAGGTATGGAGTCTATGGGATAGAGAGCTATCCTGGGCAGTAGAGCTTGGGACGTTTTCCTAGCCCCAAAGTAAGTCTTGTGTAAAGTAGTAAATGTTGAGTGCAGTTTTACAGGGAATGCAAAGCACACAGGCTCTCTAGATGGCCCAAATTTTGCTTATTTAAAGCAATTGGATGTGTAAAAATTTAATTTTGACTCCAATGAGCTTTGAGCTAATGGTCCTAGCTTTCTGGAAAGAAATAAGCAACATAGAGATAGTATGTAGGGACCATCTTTAGTTCATTTATATAACAATCCATGTCCTGGCCCCATGCTGTTTTACAATCTAAGTTGTATGTTATTTTCTAGTGTCTGAGTTGGAAGCCAGTGATAAAGCATACTCAAGACTCAGAACCGTATAAGGATACAAACTAGGATTTAAAAACCAGTTCTCAGTCAATCTGCCCATTTAGTGGGTAGGTAGGGTGGGGGTAGGGGAAACCAGCAGAATAGACTTGAAAAGCAGACAATTTTGATTTGATGCATGGCCTCAGCTATCTATAAAACTTAGTGTTATCTACGCACATGCAGCAAGATATGTTGACCACCGCAAATCTCTTATCCCATTCACCCCCTTTAGTAGCCAATAAGTAATCAAGGGATATGCAGTTATCTAACACCATGGCTACTTAAGTACAGTGAGATATAGCTAAGAGTTCCAGTCCTTGGGTTATTTGCCTAATTTATGTGGGTAATTCCATGGGTGTGGCTATCTGTGTTTATTTTAGTGGTTCTGTGTTGTTTCAAACATACACTGTTCCTACTGCCTCCAAAATTAATACTGGGAAAATATTTGGAAAGCTTATTCATGGCATTGGAAAGTTGCAGTTAGTGTAGTCTTGGGGTAGAGGAACAAGTCTTCAGGGGAAGAGACTCCACTGCTGAGTAAAATTCAACTGGAATTTCGCACAAAACCCAATGCAGGAAATATTCTACAGGGCTGGATGTGGAGATTATAATAGAGGATGTCATCTGATTCATTTACAAGACCACCAGGTCCCTCTGCTGCCTGTAATCTTTGTTCTTCTGAAGGGAGGTTTGTGTGACTTAGTGAAATTCCAGATGGGCTTAATAGAAGAATAAAAGTTTATAATCTAATAAATTTCAGTTATCCACCATGCATTCAGTACCTGAATTAACTACATTTGTGATCTCAGCCCACCATTGCCTACATATCTTTGCAAGATTTGCCTCTACATATGGTTGTTGAATGTCAATGACTAGTGGAGTGGGCTCATCTTCAGAAGTGAAGTTTATAGTAGAGCTTTGCAGGGAAACTATTATGCAGTATGTTCTAAAATCAGGTTAGCAAAAGCAAACCCTGCTTGAGGTTGGATTTACCATCTTATATATTGCTGTGATTAAGGATATATAAGGGTTTAGTTTGGTAAGCAGTTGTATGTTCCCCCTTTCTTGGATTGGTGTGTGTTGTGCTTGAGTTTCCTGCCGATTGCCAATAGTAAATTGCATCGGTATGCTCCCTTGGGTGTGAGACAGGCTTTGCAGGAAAAATCTAGTCTAGCCACACACCAAAATAGATCCTGAATTATGAAGCACTTATATATGGGATCCTCACATGTGAACCTAGTTATTTAAAACATTGATATCAATTGTGTTATGACATTTGCCCCATTTTTGTTCCTGTGAATTGTGAAACTGCTGTGTTTCAGTGGGAGATCGAATGTTCCACTGACTCCATTCTATGGAAAATTTTCATAAGGAAGTCATTTGTGTACTTTTTTAAAGACTAAAATTATCATTTTATTTTTTCCTTTACATTTTAAAAAATAATGTCATTTTATTGACTTGACAACTGTAGGAACTGTAGTGTTATTTTTTTGTTCATTACTAAAATTAAAAAATTTAAACTTTAGATTCAATGGATATATGTGCACTTTTTTACATGGGTATATTGAGTGATAGTAAAGTTTGGGCTTCCATTAAGCCCATCACCCAAATGGTAAGCATGGCACCCAATGGATAGTTTTCCAATCCCTACTTCCTCTCTCTGGTTTAGAAGTTTCCATTGTCTGTTGTTCTCATCCTTATGTCCATATGTACCCAACGTTTAGCTCCCACTTGTGAGTGAGAACATGTAATATTAGATTTTCTCTTTCTGTGTTAATTCCTTTAGAATAATGGCCTCCAGCTGCATCCATATTGCTGCAAAGACAATTTTTCATTCTTCTTTATGGCTGTGCAGGGTTTTTTTGGCATATATGTACCATGTTTTCATTATCCAGTCAACACTGATGAGCACCTAGGTTAGTTCTGTGTTTTTGCTATTGTGAGTAGTGCTGTGATAAACATATGAGTGCAGGTGCCTTTTTTGTAGAACAATTTATGCTCTTTGGAGTCTATAACCAATAGTGGGATTGCCAGGTTTAATGATAGATTTCTACTATTTTTACTTATCTGAGAAATTTCCAAACTGCTTTTCACAGGGACTGAACTAGCTTACATTCCCAGCCACAGTGTATGAATGTTCCCATTTTTCTGCAACCTTGTTGGGTTTTTTTAAATTGTAAATACTAGCAATTTTAACTGAAATGTCATGGTGCCTCACATAATGGTTTTGATTGGTATTACTCTGATGATTAATAATGTTGGGCAGTTGTTCATGTTTGCTGTCCACTTGTATGTCTTCCTTTAAGAAGTGTCTGTTTATACCCTTTTCTCAATTTTTAATGAGGTTTTTGCTTTTTCCTGTCAATTTGTTTAAGTTTCTTATAGATTCTGAATATTAGTAATTTGTCAAATGCATAGTTTGCAAATATTTTCTCCCATTCTGTAGGTTGTCTATTTACTCTATTGAGAGTTTATTTTGCTGTGCTGAAACTCTTTAGTTTATTTAGGTCTCACTTGTCAAATTTGTTTTTGAGAAATTGGTCATGAATTCATAGCTTAAGCTGATGCCTAATAGAGTGTTTCCTAGGCTTTCTTCTAGGATTTTTGTAGTTTAAAATATTTTGTGTCATTAATTCATCTGGAATTTATTTTTGTACGTGGTGAGAGGAAGGAGTCTAGCTTCATTCTTCTGCATATTGTTAGTCAATTTTCCCAGCACCATTTCTTAATAAGGTTTCCTATTCTCCAATTTTTATTTTTGTCAACTTTGTCAAAGATCAGTTGATTGTGGGACAGCAACTTTATTTCTGGGCTCTTTATTCTATTCTATTACTCTATTTTCTTAGCTTTGTAACAGTACCATGTTTTCATTTTTGGTTACTGTAGGCTTGTAGTAAGTTTTAAGTCTGTAATGTGATGGCTCTGGCTTTTTTTCCCCTTAGAATTACTTTGGTTATTCAGGCTCTTATTTCTTCCTTAGGAATTTAAGTATTGTTTATTCTAGATCTTAAAAATGATGCTAGTAGTTAGATAGAAATTACATTGAACTTGAAGATTATCTTGGGCAAGATAAACATCTTAATGATATTTAATTATCCCATTCCTTGAACATGGCATGGTTTTCCATTTGTTTTGTTGTTGTTGTTTTCTATAACTGTATTTTATTATAAAGATGTGGGGTACAAGTAAGTGTTAGGTACATAAGTAATCTACATACAGGTGAAGTTTGGGTCTCCAAGTGGTCTTCACTTCCACTGGTTTAGGATCAGGTACCCTTTGTGTTTTTACATGCCCTTCATCTTCCCTGGATATGTCCTATGACTGCCAATCCCTCCCTTGTGCTATTGTGATTAATGCTCAGGTCCCACTTATGAGTGAGAATATGTGCAAAAATGAAAACACACACATATATTATGCCAAAGTTAAAAGAAAACAAAACTTTCTCCCAAGAGCCCTATGACAGGAATGAACTCTCACATTTTAATATTCAGCCTGAAGGTGAATGGACCAAATGCACCATTGAAAAGATTTAGAGTGGCAAACTGGATTTAAAAAAAAAACATGATCCAACAATCTGCTATCTCAAGAAACCCATCTCACTATCGAGGACACATACAAACTCAAAGTTGAAATCTAGAGAGTGAACTTTCAGATGAACAGAAAACAGAAGAAGGCAGGAGTAACTATTCTAATATCAGATAAAACAGCCTTAAAGGCATCAAAACTTTAAAAGGACACAGAAAGACACTGTATAATGATAAAAGACTCAATCAACCAGAAAGAAATATCAATCCTAAACATACATGCACCCAACACCGAAGCACCAGGTTTATAAATCAACAACTAAGTAAACTAAAAGAGGGCATTGACTCTTGTACAATCATAAATAGATACTTAAATACCCCACTAACAACCTTAGATAGATCATCAAGGCAAAAACTCAGAATGAGATTCAGAACCTTAATTCAGCACTCAACCAAATGGACTTAATAGACATCTACAGAATACTTCACTCAACAACTACAGAGTATACATTCTACTCATCAGCACATGAAACCTACTCCAAGATTGAACAAATTCTTGGACATCTATCTAGCATAAACAAACTCCAATAGATCAAAACAAAACCATGCAGATTCTCACATAACTGTGGGAAAAAATGTTATTGCCAAAAAGATCCCGCCCTCTCCCAAAACACAAAGACATGGACACTAAACAGCATACCACTAAGTGGCTTTTGGCTCAGCAGAAATTAAAAGACAGACATTAAAAGATTCAGGACAGAAATTAAAAGATTCTTGGAAGCAAGTGAAAATGGTGATACATCTTATCAAAATCTCTGGAATGCTGTAAAAGTTGAATTAAGAGGAAAATTAATAGCTCTGCACACACGTAAAGAAAACTGAAAGATCACAAGTAAACAGCCTAACGTCATACCTAAGAGAGTTAGAGAGTCAAGACCACCAAAATATTAACTTCAACAGAAGAATCCAGATGACCAGAATAAAGTTGCAACTGCAGGGCATAGAAGACAAAAGTTTCATTGAAAAAAATTAACCAGACAAAAAATTGGCTATTTGAAAGGATAAATAATATCGATGAACACCTAGTCAGATTGACTAAGAAAAAGAGAGAAAAAGCCCAGATAAATACAATTAGAAACACAAAAGATGAAGTCACAACTGACCCTGAAGAAATTAAAAAGATTGTCAGAACTCAATGCACCTGTATGGAAATAACTTAAAAATCTAAAGGAAATGGAGGAGTTTCTGACATCACACAACCTTCTAAGGTTAAAGCAAAAAGAAATGGAAACCCTAAACAGACCAATAACAATTGAGGAAACCGACTCTGTCATACGAAATCTACCTATTCAAAAAAACCCTGGTCCAGATGGCTTTCTAAATTAATGCTGCAAAACATACAAGGAGGAGTTAATACCAATTTTAACAAAAATATTCTGGGCAATCGAGAAAGATATAACTCTCCCCAAATCATTTTATAAAGCTAGCATCACAATGATACCCGAATCTGACAAGGACCCAAGAAGGAAAGAGAATTACAGATGAATCTCCTTCATAAACATAGAGGCAAAAAATTCTCATTAAGAGCCTAGTAAATTGTATTCAACACATCTCAAGAATCATCCACCATGACCAAATAGGCTTCATTCCTGGGATTCAGGGGTGGTACAGCATCCACAAGATTATAAACATAATTCAATATATTAGCGAGTGTAAAAACAAGAGCCACATGATTATATTAATAGCTGCAGAAAAACCTTTTGGCAAAATTCAACATTCCTTCTTGATTAAAGAAAACCCTTGAAATATTTTAGACATAGAAAGAACATTCTGCAAAACAGTAAGAACCATCTACAATAAACCCACAGACAACATATTGCTCAATGGACAAAAAATTGGAAGCATTCCCCTTGAAAATGGCAATGAGACAAGGTTGCCCACTCTCACTCCCTCTGTTTGATATAGTGCTGGAAGTCCTAGCAGAGCAATCAAGCAGCAGAAGGATATCAGGGTTGTCTAAGGAGGAAAAATGAAAATTAAGCTATCCCTCTTTACAGGTGATATGATCCTATACCATGAAAACCCAAGAGGCAGTCAAAAATCTCCATGCACTGATAAATGACCTTGGGAAAGTTTTGAGGTACAAAATCAACATTCAAAACACAGTTCCATTTCTATGCAGCAACAAATAGATGGAGAACCAAATAAAAAATACAATCCCATTCACGTTAGTCACACACAAAAGAGAAATACTTTGACATCTACCTAAACCAGAGAAGTGAAAGACCATCACACGAGGACTACAAAACTCTGCTCAAAGAAGTCAGTCAACACAAACAAATGAAAAAACATTCCTTACTCATGGATTGGAAGGATCAGTATTGTCCAGATGTTCATCCTGGGAGTTGTAGCAAGATGGTCAAGGAACAGGTAGGGGTTTGAAAGTTTCTGCATGGATAAATGTGCATAAAGACTAATCCGCATCTGTCTGTGTGAGAAAGTGAGTGAGCGAATTTCAAACTGTGTGGAAACATGGGATCCAGTTCCCAAAGCTTCCCTGTAAAAGCAGCCACAATTTGTCACTGCTCTGAATTCAGCTCCCACCATGCACAGAAGGATCCACCATTACTATTAATGAAGGATTACTGGGACATCTCTCAGGAAAAGGTAACAGAGATCAACAGCCTTTCTGCACCAGGCACTCTGCTCACACCACCACCTGAGGCAACAGCTGAGCACTGACAGCAGGGTCCACAGAGATGACTCAGGGAGGAGATCTGAAGCTGAGTCCCACTGGAGGATAAGATGCTGGTGGATGCCATTTTGACACAATTTTCTCTATTCCAAGCTTGGTGGAAACATTCTCTAGCTCCTCCAATTCTTGGCAGCCTACATCCAGCACTCTCTGCACCCCTCTGGGATCACCATAGTTTGCCAAGACAGTATACTCTGAGTGTACCATTCTGGAGACAGAAGCCCCATCCCTACACTAGATCAAGCACACCCATGTGTAGTTGGAGTGGAAGACATAACAGTGGCCTAGTTGGGGTGAATCCTTCTCCCAGCAGTCCGTGGAGCATCTGACCCATGTGAAGAGCAGCCCAATTAACCTGCAAGATGAGAGCAGAGGGGAGGGGCTAGAGAACAGAGCCCACTCCCTGCCATTGCCAAAAGTGGCACTGTAGGGGACATGCAGGTTAAAAAAAGGAGAAAAATGAATGTAAATTTCCAGAAATCGTCACAAAAGGGAGATTTATTTTTTTATTCCTCTCTTTTTTTTCATTGCTTATTCCACACATAGCTTCTAATTTTACCTGTCTCTGCTTTTCCCTCGTTTTTTTTTACGTATGGATTTATTTGAGGGAGAGTGCATCCTTGATTTTTTTTTGTCTGTTTTTGTTTTATCATTTTCCTTAACTGTTTATCTGTTCATTTGTGTGCCTGTCTGTTTTTCTTCTTTCTCTAAATCTTGCTTTCATCTCTCTTCTTTGCTTCTCCATCCTTTTCCTTGTTCTTATCTCATTTTGGTTTCAAGGGGCATACATACACCCCTCACCACATGGACAGATTGTAAGGTGGTAGGAAGTAGAGTCCAGGGGACCTACACACTAGTCAGTGGATACTGTGATTGCAGATCGCTTCTGAGCTACAGCTTCTCCCATTACACCTCAATCAAATCTCAAAACTTCAAAAAGTCAGCACAGCCCCTCACCCCCAGTCCAGTTCTAAAATTGAAAAAGTCTAGAGGATTTACATAAAGAAGAATAGGGGATTGAGCAAAGAGAAATGAAAGCTAACTCCTAATCACTGACCAAAGGAATTAAAGAGGTGGGTACAAGGCAGTGAGGCCATCACAAGTGAAGAACCAAAGGAAGAACGCAGGTACCCTTCAGACTCCTGGGAAGACAGCACCTGAGATTACAGACTTCAGAATTCAAACAATGAAGAGCCCCCGGAATGACTGGTCTCAGACCACAAACCCAGATATCAAGATACTGATGGAGAGAATGAATATAAATGAAGAGAGACAAGAGGAAATAATGGAGTTGATAACTGAGATGATGGAAATAAAGAATGCAATAAAGAAAATAAATAACAAACTGACAAGCATGGAAAGCAGAATTAGCCAAACAGAAGAAAGACTCTCAGAGCTTGAGGATCAAAATATGGAACTAACCCAAACTATTAAAAACATAGAAAGGACGCTTAAAAAGACAGAATGAAGCCTCCAAGAGATGTGCGATTATAAGAAGAGGCCAAACTTATGCCTGATTGGGGTTCCAGAGGCATATAGGGAGACAGAGACCACCCTGGAACAAACATTCCGTGAAATTATCCAAGAAAGCTTCCCTCATCTCATCAGATATGTGACCACTTAAACACAAGAGATTCAGAGAACCCCACAAGACATCAAACCAGAAGACCAACTCCTTGACACATAGTGATTCACTTAGACAAATTATGTATGAAGGAAAAAATCCTAAAGGCAATGAGAGAAAGGAAAACCAATTAGAATAGCCACAGACTTATCTACAGAAACACCACAAGCTAGAAGAGATTGAGTCCATTCTTCAAAGTTCTCAAGGATAAACAATTCTCATCAAGAATTTCCTACCCAGCTAAGCTAAGCTTCATCAATGATGGAGAATTAAAATTCTTTCAACTCTGATGTCAAGGAGTATAGAAAACAATACTTAAACAATCAAAATTATTAATTTATTTTGATACAATATATTGAGTTATTTTGCTGGAAATTTTGCAAAGCCTTGAAGACATTTTATTAAAAAATTTCAGTTTATTAATGAAGGATTTGAGGCTTCAACAGGAGACATTACACATTCAATTTACGTGTAGGACCTCTGATTCCCAATCTGAGCTCAATGCATATAAATATTTATTAGCAGATAGTTATTATAAATATTTTGGAGAGAAGGTTAGTCCAAATTATGGGAGAGAAGGATAATATTCAAGTGTCAAACAAATATTTTAATGAGAAGTTGGAGGATCTAAAAAAAGGCAGTGTGGCAATTCCTAAAAGATCTAAAAATTGGACACCTGAGCTGTGGCGGTGGCGGCGGCTCCCACGCTCGGGCAGGGCCGGGCACAGCGCCTCCCGGGTACTCCCGACCAAGCCAGGTGTGCGCGGATATCGGTGCTCCCAGGGCTCGGAGGCGCCTGACGCGCCCAGCAGGGACCAAGACTGCAGACTGCTGAATAGACATACTGTAAAGCAAAGGGAAAAGTGA